>NC_081178.1:537216-707216 GCF_012432095.1 Onychostoma macrolepis | reverse complement strand
TCTAAATATTAACACTGTTATCTTCTTTAGAGCTGCTTTTACAGCTGATATTGAATTTCTTTCATAATTAATTAATATTACAACATTAACTGTTATTTTCTGGTTGACGTTGCTTTAAAACGATCTGCATTGTACAAAGCGCCATAGAAATAAATGTGACTTGACTTGAATTAAAACCATATATAATGAACTACAATCATCTGAGAACCAATTTAAACATAATTACGCAGTATTCTGACCGGTTTAGCTAATATATCGTCATCATTTCTCTGTTAGCTGACATCATATGGAAGCTTCTTGAACTACAGCGTTGCTTATGACACATCTGAGGAAAACGTGGACAAAACGCTTCAAGCTCATTTCAGCGTAATTATCGAGGTAAGATTATAATTATTCTGCATTCATGTCATGCTGGAATTATTGTAATATTGTATATTGTCTTGTAATCATGAACTTCTGCTTGACTGGAGACTCAAATTAATTGTTTATCAGGGTCCGTATTCACAAAACTTGTTATCTTACCACTTACCGAAGGGGGCGGGGTTTACCTCGTTGCTATGGATGATGTCAGCATGCTTATTAACTATGCACACAGTGATTGGCTGATAGTCTCTGTCAGAGATGTATTCATAGAAATATTGTAGAGTGCAATATTATGTTGCCATATTCAAATAAATAAAATTGTTTAAAGTGTCAATAATTAAACAAGTATATGTTCAGCTAATTGTCAGCATGTGTGCTTCTCGTAAACAGTTAGTGAATATGCATATAAACAGCCTTTTAATTAACAGAGTAGAATAATCATGGCTGATAGCGAGACTAATTTAGGACTGACACGCCCATTATTTTAAGATTTTTGTCCTAAATTACTGCTGTCAAGTGATTAATCGCGATTAATCGCATCCAAAATAAAAGTTTCTGTTCACATAATATATGTGTGTACTGTGTATATTTATTATGCATGTATAAATACACACACATACATGTTAATATTTAAGAAAAATATGCTATGTTTATATATTATATATTATACACCAATGTATTATATAAACAAAAACTTTTATTTTGGATTAATCGCGATTTAATCGTTTAACAGCACTATCCTAAATCTGCAAGTTACGAGCTACTTTGAGCCTTGAGATGTTTTGTGAGTATGGGCCCTGATATTTAATTGTTTATGTGCTACATGATGAATTGTTGAAGTCTTATATGATGTCACAGCAATCAAAAAGAGGAAGTGTGAAGCTTAAAACAAAAAGCAGAGCGCAGCGTGAATGAGAATCACAGTCAGTGTGGTGTGTAACGGTGTGTTTCAGGGAAACGGGCGGACGCTGCGTCAGTCTCGGGCCGCTCATCTGCTGCTGAACGCTCACACGGAGCAGCGCGTCTCGCTCCAGATGCTGCCGCACTCGCTCATAGACGCTCGCAGCGGGAGCCGTGTTCAGAGAGACGAGCTGATGACGGTGCTGGCGGATGTCGCTGCGCTCAGGGTTCGAGTTCAGCTGGAGGACAGCGCCGAGGGAACGCTCAGGTCACACGGAGATTCACTTCAAACCAGCCTGACATTATCACATAGAAATACAGTATATAGGACAAATTCAGTGTCTGACCATTGCGTATGATGCATTTGATGCCTAATCACAGCATCGTTAGTGCTGTCAAACGATTAGTGTGTTGTGTATATTTATTATGTATATATGACACAGTATATATTTTTTAAATATTTACATGTATATATTTATATTCATATTTTATATTATATATAAATATATTTAATATATAAACATAGCATATTTTTCTGAAATATATACATGCATGTGCGTGTATTTATATATACTCACATATATTATGAAAACAAAAACTTTTTTGGATGCGATTAATTGCGATTAATCGTTTGACAGCAGTAATATTCATATATGTTCATATATTCATTTATTCAGCAGATGCCTTAATCCAAAGCATCACAAGCATTTTGTCATAAATGGAATTATTTGTACTGGCCATGAAACTGTATTTTACATTATTTTATAATTTCATTTTTTATTTATGTAAATACATTTTATATATTGTTTATTTAAATTATTTATATATTATTTTTGTTTTAAAATATTTATATATGTAATTATTAATAATGTTATATTATTATTGTTATTATTTTATAATAATAATACTAATTATTATTATTATTATCATATAGTTATTTTATATTATTTTACATATACAGTTGTGCTCATTTACATGCCCCTTGCAGAATATGCTAAATGTTAATAATTAATAATAAGTAACAAAATAAGAGGATCGTTAAAAAATAAGTTATTGTTTATTTAATACTGTCCTGAATAAGCTATTTCACATAACAGATGTTTATATATTCTCCACAAGACAAAATAATAACTGAATTTATAAAATGACTTAATGCCAAAGTTTTTATATAAAATGTATGTACTATATTATATATACATTTTATATATTATGTATTATTATTATATATTATTTATGTAAATTTACATTTTACATATTTATTTGTTATTATTAATAATATTTGTTATATTATTAATAATATTAAATATATATATAGTCAGTTAAGTATTTTAATTTAGCTTTAGGTATATAAACTAGTGTGTATGTATCGGTACTAGCAATAAAACATCAAAACATTATCTTATTTTTTAAAATGTTTATAAATATTTTAATTGTTAATCTACGTATGTAATAGATGTAAACGTGCGTTTTGTCCACAGATTGAGCTCCGTGTCTTTAGGTGTTGGAGACACAAACTCGGGTCTCTCTAAAATCCCTCTGGATGTGGAGCAGTGCGAGTGTCCGTGGGGTTACTCAGGCACTTCCTGTGAGGTGAGAAACCACTTCCGGGTCACTCTATCAGGAGCCCACATGATCAGTGAATGAATTATGTGCAGATACCTTGAACCAGAGGTTATTAACCCAGCGCTGTGTGTTTGTCTCCTCAGTACTGTATGCCCGGGTTTTATCGGGTCGGTGGGATTCTGTTCGGAGGAAACTGTCTTCAGTGCGAGTGTAACGATCACGCGACCGAGTGCGACATCAACGGAGAGTGTCTGGTAGGTTTTATCTTCATTATGACCTGCTCTACACCTTCCAGGGCTCCAGACTAACATTTGAGAGCAGAGGCACCAGCGCCACTAAGTTCTGCAGATGGGGTGTGTGGGAGTATTAAAATAATATAATATATAATAAATAAATAAAATTAGATTATAATCCAAAAATATAATATTATGGCAAAGGTGTTTGCAAATGTTTGCTTTTGAGATGTGTTTGTGATATTTTGAATGCAGTGCTTCATTTTGCAAGAGATGCGAGGCATTTTGCATTTTGTGTGCAGTTCTTGGATTTGTGTGTAAAGTTTTGAAAAAAAGAGGCAAAGTTTTGAAAATGTGTGTAAGCAGCTGAAAAAAAAACTGTCTGTATCTCTCTGTGTGTGTGTGTGTGTGTGTGTGTGTGTGTTCTCTCCAGGGCTGTGCGCACAACACCACGGGGCCTCACTGTGATCAGTGTCTGCCGGGTTTCTATGGTGAGGCCAGCGAAGGAACGCCGGACGACTGCCAGAGATGCTCCTGCCCGCTGACACTGGCGTCCAACAAGTGAGTGACCGTGTCTGTGTGTGTGTGTGTGTGTGTGTGTGAATGTCTGAGCCGTTTCTCACAGCAACACAAACTGTGTCATCCTCCGAGAGCACACATTCACACACAACATACATTACTCACACACTTACAATACCATGCTTTTTACACTTTAAATAACAGTGCAGTAACTGTAAACTGTTATAAAATAACTGTAAATACTTTTTTAACAGTAGATTATCTGTTTTGATTTTATATACTGTATATATATAATATATATATTTGTGTGTGTGTGTAATTTGATTGATTTGTATTAAATTAAAACTTGTATGAAATTGTATTTATTAAATTAAATGTATTATGTATTAAAATGAATCATAATTTTCTTATAGATAGAACTTTTAAGTAGGGATGCATCGATCCGATACTTAGTATCGGTATCGGCTCCGATACGGTCATTTTCTGCGGATTGGGTTTCAGTCAGATGATCCAAATCTATTCTGTGTTATTGTTGAGCCCCACGAAAGCACAAAAACATTATAAAGCACCATTAAGTTTTCGTGCACTATATTTCAAGTACAGATGGTACAGATAAATATTTAAGTCAGGTTCACGTAAACTCTTCTCTCCGCCGCGGCTGTCTGTCATCCTGCAGTCAGCGCGTTCGGTTACGAGTCAAGACGATCAAACTCTCCAAAAACGCTCAATAACTGAAATTTAAAACTGTTAAAAGAAAAGGCTCAATAAACTATCGCACAGATTTAATACACTACGCATCAATATCTCTTCCCTTTGTGCTTTGAACTTTTCAATGCTGCGTGCTGTGACTCCGTGTCGCTTCAAGCGCATCATTCTGCGCTCGGGCTGTGCATAAGCGCTTTGTGCCGCTCTGTACTGGAGCCTTTCGTATTATAATACTTTTGTGCAATGAAAGATTATTTATAGCGTTTCTTGTTCTGTCCTATCTATCATATGTTGCTGCCTCCATTACTGTGCTATACATTTAAAAGAAATGTCTTTTAATTTTATAGTATATATAAATATATTTACTTGTTTTTCATGAATGTATTTTACAACAATATAAAGAGCAATGTGTAACATTTTACCAGATTCAGTCCTACACTTATTCACTTTTATTTGTCCCCCACTAAATAATGTTATTTACCTAAATGTTTAGATTTTATAAAATTATTGTGCACTCAAGATTTTTCTAGAATAACTTTTGCTGCTGAATTATCCACTAACCTAGTTTATAATAGTATTTTTGTCATAGATTGATGATTATATATTTTTTCATTTATTTTTCTTTAAAATGAAGTTGTCTATATTTAGTAGATTGTGTTTAACACACAAAACAGTGATGATCAGGTCAACACACTGAGGTATAGAAATTCTACATTGATTATAAAAAAAAAAAATGGTATCGGTATCGGCCGATACTCAGAATTTTTGGTATCGGATCGGATCTGAAAAAAATGGTATTGGTGCATCCCTACTTTTAAGAATGTTATTAAATTTATTTATATATTAATTGAAAAATGTTTAATTATATTTAAGAATTTATTAAATATATTATTACGTTTTATTTATTAAATGTGTGTGTGTGTGTGTGTATATAATTTCTCAAAATAAAAAACATGTTTGTATATGTTTTTAATGTAATTATTTATTTTGTATTTAATTATATTATCATATTATTACATTTAACATACATTCTAAAAATATTTTAAATATATTAAAATATAAATTATAGATACTTATGTAGAGAAAATATCTATATGTATATATTTATATGTGTGTGTGTGTGTGTATATATATATATATATATATATATATATATATATATATATATATATATATATATATATATATATATATATATATATATATATATATATATATATATATATTTCTATAAATAGATAGATATGGATACAAATATATAGACTCTATGAAGTAGTATGTGAATGATCTGATTGGTGTGTGTGCTGCAGTTTTAGCCCCACGTGTGTGCTGCAGCGTCCCGGCGAGTTCATCTGTGATCAGTGCCTGCTGGGATACGCAGGAGCCAAGTGTGAGAGGTACAGGACTAATAATGATTTGTTCTGAGGTTCATATTTCTGTACCAATGAAATCACTGATTACTGATGAATGGTCCTCAGGTGTGCTGAGGGTTATTACGGTGACCCCGCGGAGCCGGGCCGGCGGTGTTTGGCGTGTGAGTGTAACGGTAACGTGGATCCGTCTGAAGCGGGTCACTGCGACGGACGCACCGGAGAGTGTCTGAAGTGTTTGGGTCACACGGCGGGTCTGCACTGCGAGCGCTGCGCCGACGGCTTCTACGGAGACGCCGTGACCCTCAAAAACTGCCAGGGTGAGACAGAAAACCACTCAACATACGCTTTACGCATCATTCTTACATTAAAATCTTTGTCCCTGAGGTTCACTTACAATGTTTTTGCCTAATTTAGCTCTTTCTGCTCTTAGAAGTACATTTCTATTTTTCTGTTGTGCAATAATGACTGATTGAAATGTATATTTGAAATAATTATATTTAAATCATAATAATATGTGACCCTGCAGCACAGAAGCAGTCATAAGCAGCACAGCTATATTTGTAGCAATAGCCAACAATACATTGTATGGGACATAATTATACATTTTTCCTTTATGCCAAAAATCATTAGGATATTAAGTAAAGATCATGTTCCATGAAGATATTTTGTAAGTTTCCTACCGTAAATATATCAAAACTTCATTTTTGATTAGTAATATGCATTGCTAAGAACTTCATTTGAACAACTTTAACGGTGATTTTCTAAGAAAAATAATCTTGTTTAGCCTTTGCATTAAGATTATATTTCTTACCCCATTGGAAGATATTTACTCGTTTTAAGCAAAAACTAAGAAAATTTGGATAATATTTTCAGAAAACATGACATAATATCATTAAGTCATTTTACGTGTCAAGTAAATGCATCCTGATTCAAGAATTGTAGATATTTATACTAGAAAACAAGACATAAATACTAAGGAAGAAAATTACTTTTTGCAGTGTGAATAAACTGAATTTATTTAAAGGAAAATTAATTTGTTCAGTAAACTTGTTTAATTTAAAAAAATATATATATAGTTTTTCCTCCTGTACCAAACCTCCGTCATGTTTGTGTACCGTTACACCTCTAATATCTATATATCATAGTCAGATTTGGATAATAATAAGAACACTTTGTGACATCTGCTGGACAAACGCAGCACTGTTTTACTGTAGCGTGTCTGTAATCATGTGATCCGTGTTTCCGTGTGTGTCCAGACTGCGGTTGCCATGGTAACGGCTCTCTGTCCACCGTGTGTAACGTGATCACGGGTCAGTGTGAGTGTAAGCCCAACGTGATCGGACAAACCTGTGACCGCTGTCAGGTACGTCATCTCCGGTGTCCTTTATTAACTTCAGAACTCATATACTGTCAGTAGCTGCCTGTTTATGTAGTTATTCTTTATGCCATGTTTCATTATATGTACTTTTGCTTTTCATTCTTTATATGTACTTCATTCATTCATTCATTCATTATATGTACTTTTTTGATTTTCAGCCACTTACAGAAATATATACTGTGTCCAATAATGGTTGGCTGCCATTTATTACCATTAATAGTTTTATTATATATTATAGTTCATATAGTATTCATCAATATTCTCATTTATTTGCTATTTATTAATATCATTAATAGTTTTATATATTATATTTAGCTACTCGTGTAATATGCATTAATAATTCTCTTTTTACAGTTAAATTTAATTAATAGTTTTATAAACTATTATAAACTATTATTTTATTATAAAAATGTGCATTGTAGGATTATTATTATTATTAATATTAATAATAATTTATATAATATTCATTAGTAATTCTCTTTGACTTACTGTATATTAATATCATCAATAGATTTATTGTATTATTATATATTATTCTCAATTGTTCATATAATATACATAAATCATTGTCTTTTATTTACTCTATTAATTTCATTCATATTTTATTATATTCATTATCATATATTATTAATAACTCATATAATATTCATTAACAATTATCTTTTTATTAATATAGTTTTACTATATTATTATTTATTAATAGTTCATATCATATTCATTAATAATTCTCTTACTCTTAGTATCATACATTTTTTATATATTATTAATAAAGATTAATTATATTATTAGTCATTCATATAATATTCAGTACTTTGTTAGTTGCACTTTATTAATGTAGTATTATTATATATTATTAATAGTTTATATCATATACATTAATACATTTATTTTATTGTCTGTTAATTGATATTATTAGTTTTATTATAAATAAGTATATGATGTTCTCTTTTATTTTCGTATGTTTATGGTTGTGTGTGTGTGTGTGTGTGTGTGTGTGTGTGTGTGTGTCACAGGCGGGTTATTACGGTATCAACAGCGGCGATGGCTGCAGACTGTGTGAATGTAACCAATCAGGCGCTCTGTCTGCATCATGTGACGAGGAGGGGCGGTGCCAGTGCATCGCTGGAGTGACGGGTGATAAATGTGATCGCTGTGAGCGCGGATTCTACAGCTTCACCGAGAGCGGATGCACACGTGAGAACAGCAGACACATGTTAATGTGCATGATGTGCACTGATGCACAATGAGAGCTATGGCTAGTTTAGGCTAGTGATGAGAGAAACAAACCTTTTCCAAGCTTTTGAATCGACTGAACCAATTGCTTTCGCAAAATGATTCGCTGTTTCAAAGCACTCCAAACACCACATGCTGGGGACGCCTGCTGGTCAAAAGTGTGTAATGCAACAAAAACTCATGCTTAAAAAAATAGCTTTTAAAAACCCATTGCAAATGTTTATTGAAAGTATAATACGTTAAAGGCCAGTTTTACTAAACAGGACAAATTAGCGCGAGAGCGCAGTTCCAAAACAGCGTCGATGGGTGTGTAAATTTCTGCGGATGATTTACTAACAACCGTTTAATTTACATATTAACCAACGCAATATACCAAGCGCAGTGCAAATTAGAGCAGTCGCAAATAAAGAAATAAAGAAGCCACATTACGTTGAAAATGAGGCCAAAAAATGAAGGGATGCATGATGTTTTGATAGAGCTGGTATTCCAAGTCGTCTTTTATTTCCTGAAGCAAATTAAAAATAACATGGCTTGGCTAACGATATGTTCGGATAATGTTTTCTTCTGGCATTCAAAATAAATAAATACGTCTGGAAAAAATCCTCTCCTCCTAGCAACAATAATTGCAGCCATTTCAAGCGCAAAATAGTTTAAGACATGCTTTTTTTGGGCGTTAAATAATGACACAAATGCCAGGAATTTGACGAGTGCAAACGTTTGTAAAACGCATTGCGTGATTCATTTAAATAACTTTTGCGTCTGAAAGGGAAACTCCTACAACTTCATATTCAATAAGGTCAGGGGCAAAAATAACTGTGTCCACGTCTTTTCAGGGCTGATTCTTCACTGCGCGTCTTTAGTAAAACTTGACAGCAATACTTTAACGCCAAAAGGCGGTTTGCGCTGGCGGAAGCTCTTAGTAAAACTGGCCCTATATGTAAAAAATAAAAAGGTAAAATACCATTAAATATGAAGTGTCTGTATAATATGTGATTTTTAAAATATTTTATATTAATTTGCAAGGCTTGTTTTGTTTGTTTTATGGAGAGTTTGTATATAGAGGCCAGTTAGAGACTATGAACTACTTCTCATCCTTTTAATTACACAAATGTCTATGAAAAAAAAAAAAAAGTTATGACGTAATAAAGCCTCGTTTACTGGAATCAGTGTTGCCAACTAATTTTCAGTCGATTTATTGCTAAACGACGTTGTTGTGATGTCATTGCACGATGACGACGCAAAATTGTGTCACAACATCAAATCTCGGCAAAAAATATATTATTTAGATTTGTTTGTAAAATAATATGCATAAAATAATATTAAAATATAAATAACTATTTTTAAATGCATTGAATTATTGAACACATTTTTGAATGATTACAATTTAAGTTTTTTTTAATAGCTAGTAAACTAGTAATACTACACATTCTCAACAATTATGCTTTAATCAGTGTATTAGTAGTTCGTTAGTGTGCTGCACTCTTAAGAAAAGTCTGTAAAAATAGGGCACAGTTAATATGAAGGAATTTTCCGAATTGGTTTTTACCTGCGTTTTAAATTACGCATTGTGTTTCAGATTACAGGCTGATAATGATAATGTCCCGGAAAATTACTAGTATCTTTTCCATTTTTCTCACAGTGTACTGACTGATCAACTATCGCAGGTACAAGCTACTAACAAAGTGTATCATAAATGAACAATTATTCAATTATTATTATTATTATTATTATTAAATTGAACAATTGCAAACAGCAGCGAGGCATCTTTGGTTTCCTCTTTTTGTGTAATTTGGATGGAAAATGTGTGCCAGTCACTTATCAAAAGTTGCTAAAAGTTGCCAAATAAATTATAAAAATTGCTAAATTTGTTGCTAGGTGCTTTTGGAAGAAAAAGTTGCTAGGGTAGTGTGACAAGTTGCTAGATTTGGCGACAGAATTGCTATGTCTGACTGAAATCACGTGACTTTGAAGCTTTGAAGCTTCACGAAGCAGTGATTCGAAAGAAAGCGCTCATCGCTAGTTTAGGCTGGTTAGTGAGAGCCGGCTCATGTGATCTCGCTTGTGTCTCCTCTAGCGTGTGACTGCGCACACACACACGGAAACTGTAACGCAGACACGGGCGAGTGTATCTGCCCTCCTCACACACGCGGCCTGAAGTGTGAGGAGTGTGAGGAAGGTCACTGGGGTCATGACGGCGTGTCCGGCTGTAAGGTACGAGACGAGCCATCATAATACCATTCCCTGGACTACCATGTAAATATCACAGTGATGCATTTGTAAATATTAACAAATATGAATAAATAATTACTATTGTATATAAAAAACTATCAAAAATAATTACTATTATTACTGAATATTACTTATTGGTAATGAAGAATTAATAGTACTAATAGTATTAAATAAATAATAATAAAGGGAATTCCTTGGACAGCCATGTAAATAGCATAGTGATTTTTTTTTTAATAGAATTATTATTGATTTTTTTTTTTTCAGAGTGCAACGGTAATGTATTATTATCATTAAATAAAAATGCTAAAATAATAATAATGATGATAATAATAATAATAATAATAAAAGGAATTCCTTGGACTAACATGTAAATAGCATAGTGATTAAATATGAATATAAACAAATATGAGTGATGATAATAAAATAAACATTTTTAATATTTATTATTATTATTCACAGTACAGTGGTTATGTGTTGTTATTAAAAATAAAAATAAAACATTTATAATTAATAATAGTAATAATGGGAATTTCTTGAAATATGTAAATACCATAGTGATTGAATATGTATATGAAAATGAAATGATTTGTATAAATAATAATAGTTGTTATTGATGTTAAATAATATATAAAATAAAAATAATTTAAAATAATTACTTGGACTACTATATAAATACCATAGTGATAAATATGAGTTTGAACAAATATTAATAAATAGTAATATGATAAAAAAAAAAAAAATAATAGATGGAATTCTATGGACTATCATGCAAGTAGTGTAGTGATAAATATGTAAATATTAATATAAGAATAAATATTAGAATAAATAATGGTGTATATCATACTGTATCCATCTGTACTATGGTATTACCATAGTATTTGGCAGTAAGTGTAGATTCAGTGGTGTGTGTGTGTGTGTGTGTGTGTGTGTGCAGGCATGTGACTGCAGTGCCATGGGCTCGAGTTCGTCTCAGTGTGACCTGCAGTCGGGTCAGTGTCGCTGCAGGCCGCACTTCTCCGGTCTCAGGTGCGACCGCTGTGCTTTGGGCTACAAAAATTTCCCAGAATGCACCGCCTGCAGCTGCAGCCCCGACGGCACGCGAGAGGAGTTCTGCGACCCGGCGCTGGGAGTGTGTGGATGCGAGGATCACGGCCGCTGCTCCTGCAAGGTGACCACAGAGACGCCTCTGTATAGGACCGTGCGGTTTTTCTGATTTTATTAATTAATTCGAGTTTAGTGTTTTGCCACAATTTTTTTTTTTTTAATAAAATCCATTTTATTTTTCTCTTTCTTCACCTTTTGCTGTTATTATGTCTTTTTTAAAATTATTATTTCTCTATTATTATGTGAATAATTGTCCCTGCAGCACAGAAGCAGTCATAAGCAGCACAGCTATATTTGTAGCAATACATTGTATGAGTCAAAATTATACATTTTTCTTTTATGCCAAAAATCATTAGGATGTTAAGTAAAGATCATGTTCCATGAAGATATTTTGTAAATTTCTTACTGTAAATATATCAAAACTTCATTTTTGATTAGTAATATGCATTGCTAAGAACTTCATTTGAACAACTTTAAAGGCGATTTTCTCAATATTTTGATTTTTTTTTGCACCCTTTATTGTTTTTATGTAGCGTTTTAATAGTTAATAGTCTACTGGTGATATACCTTCAGTCATTTTGAATTTGAATTACCTTGATTTTTGATAATTTTCTAAAGCATTTTCCTTGTATTATTTCTGAGCATATAATATGTATAAGACAAGTTTGTACAATTAGTTGTAGTTCATGCATCTTTTCTGCAAAAATATTTAACAAGTGATTTGTTAAACATTTACATCATGTTGTGCTGCACTTGGAATAGAATTTTCTTTAACTAGAGGGTTAATAAAGAACAAGTTACATATATGTGTGTGTATTTATATATACATAATAAATATACACCGTACACACACATACATATATTATATAAACATAAACTTTTAATTTTGACTAGTTAAAAATCATAAACATTGAGAATTGGTCAAACTTATTTTATGCCATAGCACCCAGCCCTACCTTTGTATATTGTAATGTGTTCTAGTGCATCATGGTTAACATTGTTAATGTTTTTCAGGAGAATGTGGGCGGCAGCGGCTGTGACGAGTGTAAGAGCGGGACGTTCGGTCTGACGGCTCAGAATCCGTCCGGCTGCAGTCCTTGCTTCTGTTTCGGCGTGTCCAGCGTTTGTGAGGAGCTCGGCGGATTGATCCGAGTACCGGTGAACAGCGAACACACACACACACACACACACATCAACACATCAACACTGTAAACATACACTAGTTCAAAAGTTTGGGGTCAGTAAGACTTTTTAATGTTTATGAAAGAGTCTCTTCTGCTCAGCAAGGCTGCATTTATTTGATCAAAAGAACAGTAAAAATGTGAAATATTATTCTAATGTCAAACAGCTGTTTTCTATGTGAATATCTGTTAAACTCTAATTTATTTCTGTGATCAAAGCTGAATTTTCAGCATCATTACTGCAGTCTTCAGTGTCACATGATCTTCAGAAATCATTCTAATATACTGATTTGCTGCTCAACAAACATTATTATTATTATCAATGTTGAAAACAGTTGTGCTGCACAATATTTTTGTGGAAAGCATGAAAGATTTAATTTTTCAGGATTCACAGATGAATAGAAAGATTAAGTGTAAAAAGCATTTAGCATTTATTTGAAACAGAAATCTTTTGTAACGTTATAAATGTCTTGACCGTCACTTTTGATCAATTGAATGCATCCTTGATAAAAATAAGTTAAATAAGTTTCTTAAAAAAAAAAAAAAAAAAACATTAAATCTTATTGACCCCAAAATTTGAAACCACAGAATATATAAATGAAACAGTAAGTCACGAGATTCCATGCTTTACAGTGATTTTATCATGATTAAGAGGCGTAAAATATAAAAAATGTGTATAAAACAGTTCTTTGGTGCATTTTTGTCGTATTAACATCCAGTCGGTCAGTAAGTGATTCTTTCGACTGATTCTTTAAGAGTCATTAGTTTGTGAGTCTCAGTTTTTTTTCTCATCACATTTAATTAAGATACAAACTAAACCCAGATAAAAATATTATTTATGCTGCCCTGGTAACTGAAGATAGCGGTGCAGGAAAATCCTGATGCTGATATTTTTAATGATGTGAATCATGAATATTCATGAATAGTGTGTATATTAATAAGTGTGTGTGTGTGATTCAGATTACGCTGGGTTCTGCTCCGGCTCTGCTGCGTGTCGTGTCTCAGAGTGACCTGCAGGGGACGCTGGAGGGCGTTTATTACAGCGATCAGGAGATGCTGCTGGACGCGTCTCACCTCCAGAGTCTGTCTGTCCTCACCGCGCCGTATTACTGGAGACTGCCACACAAATACCACGGTAACAAGGTACAGACCCACACAAATACCACGGTAAACACCACACAAATACCACAGTAACAGGGTATCTTCGAAGATTATAAAATATCCTTTCTCTGTAAATGTGCATAAAGTTTTTTTTATTTAATTGTTTTGTCATCTTGGTATTTTTAGAGATTGTTTATTTATTTTTCATGTTTATATTAGTTTTTTTATTTATATTTGTATTTTATGTATTTATATTAATATATTTTAATTTATAATTTTTATGTATTTATGTATGTATTAATATTTTTTAAGTTTATTTTTAATGTGTTTATGCATGTGTTTGGTTCATTAGTGTGGTTCTGTTGTTTGTCTGGTAGCTGCTGTCGTACGGAGGAAGACTCTCCTACACGCTGGCCTTCTTCGCTCTGGACGGCGTGGGTCTGGCCAATCACGAGCCTCAGGTGCTGATGAGGGGCGGTCACCTGCGCAAGCTGGTCATCTACACTGACCTTCCCGCCCCTGAGAACGGCGTCCGCACCGGACACGAGATTCCTCTGACCGAGGTCAGTCCGCTTCTGCATCGCTGTGTTTGTGCTGTAATCCCGGCTCGCTCTCTGACCGTGTTCTTGTGTTTGTCTGCAGCACAAGTGGAAGTATTTCAACTCGGTGTCTGATGAAGCCGTGAGTCACGCCGACTTCATGTCAGTGCTGAGTAACGTGGAGTACATCATCATCAAGGCGTCGTACGGCTCAGGACTGCAGCAGAGCAGGTCATTACTCCATCATTCACATCCACTCAACATCTGTAATGTGACCCTGGAGCACAAAACCAGTCATAAGGGTCAATTTTGTGAAATTGAGATTTATACATCATCTGAAATCTGAATAAATAATCTTTCCATTGATGTATGGTTTGTTGGACAATATGTCTGAGATACAACTATTTGAAAATCTGGAATCTGAGGGAGCAAAAAAATCCAAATATTGAGAAAAACGCCTTTAAAGTTGAACAAATTAAGTTCTTGGCAATGCATATTACTAATCAAAAATTTAAGTTTTTATATATTTACAGTAGGAAATATACTAAATATCTTAATGGAACATGATCTTTACTTAATATCCTAATGATTTTTGGCATAAAATAAAAATGTATAATTTTGACACATACAGTGTATTGTTGGCTATTGCTGCAAATATACCTGTGCTGCTTATGACTGCTTCTGTGCTGCTTTTATGCTTTTATATTATTAGGAAAACATGTTTATTAAAAAATATACAATAAACAAATATAATAAATAGTAATAAAAATGGGAAAATTTGAATTCTTTGGATTATCATGTAAATACCATAGTGATCAGTATGCTAATATGAATAAAAAATAATAAAAATAACGAAATAATTCTAAATAACAAATTAATAAATAATAAGTGGAATTCCTTGGATTGTGTAAATACCACAGTGATTCTTTTTAATCTGAATTAATAATAATAATAAATAATAAAATAATTCAAAATATAAAATTGAATAATAAATGATAACGATTGAAATAATAATAATTATAAATCCTTGGATTGTCATGTAAATGTCATAGTGATGAATATGTAAATCTGAATAAATAATAATAAAAATAACAGAATAATTCCAAAATAACAGTGATAAAAATAAAATAAAAATAATAAATGAAATTGCTTGGAGTATCATATAAATACCATTGTTATTAATATTTAAATATGAATAAGAAAAATAAGTGTAAATAATAATAAAAATAACAAATAATAATAATAATTCTAAATATGATTATGTAAATATGATTATAATTCAGATTCATCATTCAAAACCCATTCAGCTTCCTTAATGTGACGTATTTCAGAGATAGGATCGTGAACAGTGTGTTATGATTTTATTGATTAATAGGTGAAGCAAGTTACATCTAGATGAAAGATTATGCAGACAAACGTGTTTCTTCAGAATAACATCACTGATGAATCACTCACAATTAGACATGAATTAAGAGGGTAAACGGAGTCGGTGCTGATGTGATGATTTCATGTCTCTGTAGGATCTCTAATATCTCGATGGAGACGGCGCTGGAGGCGGACGAGGTTCCTCAGGGCGGAGACGAGGCGAGGCTGGTGGAGAGCTGTGAGTGTCCGCTGGGATACGCTGGACTCTCCTGTCAGGTCAGAGAAATCATCCACTGTTACAGACAAACCAGAAACATTCATGTGTTCTGTCGCATAATGAGTTTAGAAATATATCTGATAGTTCCTGTCCTTTATCCAGACTCAGAAACTCTGATAAATGCCTTGATTAACTAGAACTAAAAATAAATCAAATATAATATATAAATAATGTACAATTAATATTTTATAATATAATGTAACATTTCTAATATTTCCTTCCATTTATCAAAATTTAGAAAGTCTGACCAATACAAAAAATAAACTAAAATATAATATACAATTAATATTTAATAATGTAATACAATATAATGTATCATTTCAAATAATTCCTGCCATTTATTCAAATATAGAATCTCTGATAAATACTAAGATTAAACTAAAATAAATAAAATAATATATATATATATATATATATATATATATATATATATATATATAAAATTAATATTTAATAATACAATAAAATATAATGTACAATTTCTAATATGTCCTGCCATTTATCCAAATATAGAGACTCTTGATAAATACAAAAAATGAAGTAAAATAAATAAAACAAAATATACAAGTAATATAAAATTCATTTGTCAAAATTTAGAAAGACTGATAAATACTAACATTTACATTAAAAATAAATGAAATAAAATGTTTAAATAATATAAACTTAATACTTAATAATATACTACAATATAATGTATAATTTCTAATATTTAATTCTCCAAATTTTGAAAGTCTGATAAATATTAAAAATTAAATTAAAAGAAAAAGTAGAAATAATATAAAATGAATACATAGTAATATGATACAATGTAATGTATAATTTCTAATATTTCCTGACCGATACTAAAAATACATTTAAAAATAAATAATGAACAATTAATCATATAATACAATATTATGTGTAAAATATAAATGAAATGACTTGATGTTCATGTTTATAAAAATGCTTTTTCATAGGCATCACTTCCGGTTGAGTTCTGTTGTTTTATGCAGTGTTTTGATGAATCATCTGATGTTTTTACCCATCATGCTCTCTGTTCCAGGAGTGTGCTCCGGGATATTACCGTCAGGCCGTGTCTGAGCTCAATATGAAGGGCAGAAAGCGTCCACTCATTCGGCCCTGCGTCCCCTGCCAGTGCAACAACCACAGCCTGTCATGTGACCTGGACACAGGCGAATGTCTGGTGAGAAATACATCCAAACTAGGGATGCACCGATAGGATTTTTTTGGGCCGATACCGATTTTAATAAACAACTACTGGCTGATTCCGATAGCGATATTGCTCAGTTGCATAAAGCAGGGCTTAAAACGGAAAAAATAATCGACTGGTTCTCTCCAGGCAGAATCGTGCTAGAATTCCTGCTAGGGGTGTGCGATAAAGATAAAAAAGATATCTCAATATTTTCTGGGATTTTATTTTGATAGCAATAATTAGACGATATTTTGAGTGTGTTATTGTGCTGATATCGTAATTAAGGACTACCGTGGACAGCTGACTCCTAAAGTTTTTGATATTTTTCATATTCTGCAGCTCTGAGGGACATGGAATGCTTTAACCTGCAGTTACAAATGAATAAATAATTTTTTGATACATAAAACGTTGAATACTGATATTTGAAATTATTTAAAAAAAATAAATAAATACTTTAAATGTGAAATTAAAACCGCCAGCAGGTGGCATCAAGTCACTGTTAATATGTGAGTCATTGCGATTGAACCGAATCATTTAAACGGGTGATTCATTCAGGAACGATTCTCCATCATGTAGCTCAGAGACGCAAAACAGTGCTGTGGCTGTGTTTGGAGTTATTTTTGTTGGTGAAATACAGCAAAAACAGGAAATATGGTGTCTAAAACATAAGTCTCTTAATATTAACTTCTTTGAACTGTTGTAAAATCACATAGTGATATTATATATATTTAACTATATTAAATGATATAAATATATAGGTTACATTTTCTGCCCCCATATCTTGAATTTTCTGATCATTCTTCATGCATTTTAATACTGAATCATACAGTGAAAGAACACACTCGCACGTGCACTAGTCTAACCTACTGGACTTCAAAAATCGGCCGATAAATATCGGTGGCCGATACATCGGTGCATTCCTACAAATAACTGATAATAAACACAGAAGCAGCTGCTTGAGATGCTGATATCATTGTGTGTTCAGGGATGCCAGCACAACACCGCAGGAGAGCACTGCCACGTCTGCGCCGCAGGGCATTATGGGAAGGTTCAGGGCTCCATCAGCGACTGCTCACTGTGCGCCTGTCCGCTGCGGGGTCAGAGGTGAGGTCACATGACACTGCCGTGGTCACATGGTCACCTGTAGCAGTTCTGGAAATTAACCAATCAGAATTAAGAATAATAGAATGTCGATAAATGAAATTGAGTAGTGGTTCATGTTAGAGCTGCCTTGAATAGATTTATTATGAAGTAATTAATAATTCGAGAATGAGAATGATTTTATGCAAAATAAAAATAATTTTAAAAAAAAAACGTTTTATTCTGATAACGTTTTTGAGTGCAAATAATATTGACTATAATTAAATAAAAATATTGAAAAAAGAGAAATAGTGTAATTTTATTTGAAGTAAAATAAATGTAAACTAAAATAAAATTAAATATTTAAAAAACTTGTTTTAATTCAGCTAGTTGCCAAGTAAACATTTCTCATTTCATTTAGTTTAAACTTGATATACTAAAATAAATAAATCTAATACTTAAACAAAAAAATAATTAAAAACTATTTAGACATAAAAAAATACTAAAACAATACTTCAGCAGAAATTAAAACAAAAACAATATATAGAATTAAAACTAATTCAAACTATTAATAAAATTTATAATAATGTCTTACTGATAGTAGATTATTTCAATAAAATTATCTTATTTTATAGTACAATTGCAGATTTTTACATCTTAATTTTTTCATTTTCAAACATTAAACCATTAAGCTTTTATTTTGGCAGCTTGACAACTGAGCTTATACAACTGCATGTTTTAGTGAAATTATTAAATATATATGTATGTGTGTGTGTGTGTGTGTGTAATTTTATATAAATAAATGAATATATAAAATATAGAAATATTTAAAATAAATAAAATATTTATTTATTTATTTAAATATATTAAGTCGTATTGCTATGTAGATTTTATTTCGGTATGTGGTGCAGTGCTCATATGTTGTGTGTCTGTAGTTTCAGCTCGACGTGTGTGCTGGAGGGCGCCGGGGATTTCCGCTGCGATCGCTGTGAGGAGGGATACGAGGGCCGTTACTGTGAGAGGTGAGGTCATGTGACACTCTCACACACACACACACACACACTCGTACACTAACACTCTCTCTCGTGTCCCTCAGGTGTTCGGTGGGTTTCTATGGTAACCCGTCTGAGGCAGGTGGGCGGTGCCAGGTGTGCAGGTGCAGCAGGGCGGGGTCAGTGCACAGCGTCTGTGACGGACGCACCGGGAGCTGCGAGTGTAAGCCCGGGGTCAGAGGTCATCTGTGTGACCAGTGCGAGGAGAGACATGTGCTGGTCAGCGAGCAGTGTGTGTGTGAGTAACAGCGCTCTATACACTACAGACTGATTCAAAACAGAAATAAACGGGAAATAACTGATCATGTTGCAAAATTCATCAATAATGAAACAAATTCAAATTATAGCTTCATTAAATACAGACAATAGCATCATTATTCAGATTAATAAATGCAGGATTAATATACTATAATAGTAAATAATCAATGCTAAAATAATTATTTCATTTATTTATTTTTAATCAAATGCACCTTAAACCAGAGTTCTTATTGTGAACTAAAACTAATAAAAATCAGCTAAAATAAAATATAAATATTAGGTGGAAAAACTTAAACTTAAAAATATGAAATAGAGAAAAATTATAATATTGATAAATATTATATAGCGCTTTACAGATTGTTTCAAAGCAGCTTCACAGTAATAAACAAGATAGTGTTAATGTTGTAAAATTAATCAGTTATACAACATTCAATTTCAGCTGTAAAACAGCTCTGCAGAATACAATAGTGTCATTATTCAGATTAATAAATACAGATAATAATAAAATAACACTGCCTAAACAGATTTTTTTATTTTATTTTATTTTATTTTAAAAAAGTATTGAAAATTATTTTCATTATTTGAAATAAAATATCAATATTAGATGGAAAAACATAAATCTAAAAAATATGAAATCTGAAAAAATTTAACTGAAAATATAAAAATAAAAGATAATTAAAAATATTTTGAAATATGAAAATATAAAACAATTATTTTAAAAAATTCATAGAATTATAAATACTATAAAGCACTTTACAGATTGATTCAAAGCAGCTTCACGGAGGTAAACAGGAAAATAAGATTTTCAATTTTCTTCTAAAAGAAGCATTTTTCTCAGGCTCTCATGTGTAGGTTGAGTAATTTCACTTTAATAACAATGAATAGGTTCTTTTAATTGCCATTAAAGTCAAATAACAACATAAATACAGGAGCCTGAGGAAAAATGCTCATTTTAAAAGAAAATTTCCGATGGCACTTTGAGGCTTTTGCATCTGAACTCTTCAGTTGTTAATGTTGTGAAGCAGCTGAACAGAAGACAGTAGAGTCATTATTCAGATGAATTCAGTTCAGTAAAATCAGTGTCATCATCTGGTGTCCTGCAGCGTGTGATGACGACTGCACCGGAGCGCTGCTGGATGATCTGGACGCTTTAGACGGATCCATCGTCTCTCTGAACCTGTCGGGGGTCATTCTCGCTCCCTACAGCCAGCTGATGACCCTCGAGAACCAGACCAGAGAGGTCAAGGTCAGTCACGGGACCTGCATGTGTTACGCATCAGTCATGTGTATAGAACTGTGTGTAAATATGCATGTTTGATTTGCAGAGTTTGATGTCGTGGGAGCAGAGCACAGATTATCAGCTGACTGCAGGAGAGGAACATCTGAGCAACCTGACCAATCACATCACTGACCTACAGCAGCAGGTGCGACTCATGTCAATCATCACTGTATCCATGACAACCGGCGACTGATGCTGGGACTCAGTGTGTGTGTGTGTTTCTTCATCTGTAGGTCCAGAGTGTGTTTGATGGCAGTGAGGATGTGCTGTTGACCTCAGAGGAGAGATTCGCTCGGGGCGAACAGCTGCTGGACCTCATCAGCAACATTCATTCTGCCGTCCACAGTAACAACCACTTTATTTTGTTTGCTTTATTTTCATGAATTAATTAATGAATTAATATTTATTTACTAATTACTAGTTGTTATATTATTTTTATTTAGTTTATTTTTAATAATTTTATTTATTTATTTTTATTATTTTTAATAATTTATTATTTTGTTTTATTTATGCATCAAAGAGTAATGCCTCTAAAACAAGTGTTGATATCGTTAACTAACACCAAAACTATTAAAAATCATTTTCATTAACTGAAGTAAAGCTTAAATAAAATAAAAATATTAGATGGAAGACTTAAAAAACTTAAATGTATTTTATTTCCGTTAGTTGCCAAGGTAACATAAATTAAAATGAAGAAAAAAACCCATAATAAAATTACTAAAACTTAAACTAAAATTAAAACGAAAACTGAAAATCTAAAAATAAAAGCTAATTCAAATTATTAATGAATACTTTGGTAGTATATAAATAATACTGATAACACTGCGAAAACAGATTTATTTTGTTTTATTTTTATGTTATTTACACTTGTCTCAAAGGCTAATGCACCTAAAAACAATGTTGTTATCATTAAGTACAACTAAACAATTTTTTTTTATTATTATTAATTAATTGAAATAAATCTAAAATAAAATAAATATTAGATGGAAAAACGTCAACTTAAAAGTATGGAATACAAAAAACTTAAACTGAAAATATAAAAATAAAAGATAATTCAAACATATTAGTAAGTAATATAATATTACATAAATAATACTAGAACATAACCGATTATAATGAATAAAACTAATTATAATACCTAAAACAGATTCAATCTATCTAAATAAAAGATCTAGTCTGTTTTAGATGCATTACACTTTGAGTCAGTAACAAATATAATTTGATAAACACATGATCTGATTGCTCTCCTGTGATTGGCTCAGGCCTGATGGAGCAGCTGCGTTCAGTGAACGTGACGGTGAACGAGGGTCTGGATGAGATGAACAGCACGTTCCTGCTGCAGGAGACGGGCAGCTCGCTGGAGAAGATCAGGGCCTTCAATCTGACGCTCTGCAGCTCGACTGCGGAAGATGAGCTCAGGTATCAAACAAGATACACGTGTGACCTGCCCTGTGTGTGATGTAGTGCATATGTGCATCTCTTACATCTTTATTTGATCCTCTAACTCTAGCACTCTCTATTCTAATTCTATTTTATCTATTTGTCGACTTGACCCTCTAACACTTGCTCTCTCTATTCGTTTTCTAACTGCTTGTTTTCTTAAAAAAAGGCCTCTAACACTAGCTTTCTCTATTATTTTTATATATATATATATATATTAGTATTATATATATATTAGTGCTGTCAAATGATTATTCGTGATTAATTGCATCCAAAATAAAAGTTTTTGTTTACGTTATGTGTGTGTACTGTGTATATTTTTTATGTATATATAAATACACACACATGCATGTATATATTTCAGAAAAATGTTATGTTTATATATTAAATATATTTATATATAATATAAATTATATGGGTAAAAATATAGACATGTAAATATTTTCAAAATATATACTGTATCGTACATAGTACACACACAAAATTTGTGTAAACAAACACTTTTATTTTGGATCACTAATATATATATGTGCGTGCGTGTGTGTGTGTGTGTGTGTGTGTATATATATATATATATATATATATATATATATATATATATATATATATATATATATATATATATATATATATATTAAAATATAAAACAATGCTGCGTGTACTGTGTTAAGCTAACCGAGGCTTGCATATTATTGCTCTTTTGTTGGTTTTGATTGCTTCTATTGTCATCATTTGCAAGTCGCTTTGGATAAAAGCATCTGCTAAATGACTAAATGTAAATGTGTGTGTGTGTGTGTGTGTGTGTGTGTGCAGCTCTGCAGTGTCTGTGCTGGAGAAGGTTCAGGATAAGATGTCAAATCCCTTCAGTCACAACCGCTTCAGACAGGAGAACATCTCCACAACCCTCAGCAGATACACCCAGCAGCTCCTGCAGATCCAGGAGACCCTAAACACGGCCAAGAGCCACAACAACCACAGCCAACACCTGCTCAGAGACATCCAGACCAACCTCCAGACGCTCACTGTGAGTCACGCCTTCATCACGGGAGGATTCAGTTCATCAACGATACAGGAAAAATGTGAAATATTATTCTAATGTAAAACTGCTGTTTTCTGTGTGAATATGTGTTAAACTGTAGTTTATTTCTGTGATGCGCAGCTGTATTTTCAGCATCATTACTGCAGTCTTCAGTGTCACATGATCTTCAGAAATCATTCTAATATGCTGATTTGCTGCTCAACAAACATCTCTGATTATTATCAATGTTGAACACAGTTGTGCTGCACAATATTTTTGTGGAAACTGTGATACATTTTATTTTTCAGGATTCACAGATGAATAGAAAGTTCAAAAAGCAGCATTTATTTGAAAAGGAAATCTACTGTAACATTATAAATGCCTTTACTGGCACTTTTAAACCATTTAATGCGTCTTTACTGAATAATATTAATTTTTAATCTTACTTAACCCAAACTTTTTATAGTTTATAGTGTCAAAAATATAGTTTATTTCCACAAAAAAATATCGTTTTCAACATTGATAATAATCAGAAATGTTTCTTGAGCATCAAATGATTTCTGAAGATCATGTGACACTGAAGACTGCAGTAATGATGCTGAAAATACAGCTTTGAACACAGAAATAAATTACAGTTTAACACATATTCACATAGAAAACAGCTGATTTACATTAGAATAATATTTCACATTTTACTGTATTTGATCAAGTAAATGCAGCCTTGCTGAGCAGAAGAGACTCTTTTAGAAACATTAAAATTTGTAATTATTCACCAGATCTCCAGGAACAATGTCAGCAGTCTGAACCAGGAAGTAGAAACGCAGGTACAGGAAGCTCAAGACCTGCTGACCGATGCTCTCAATATCGCTGAAGACATTGGCAATGGCACGGCTGTAAGTGACCTTTCTACATCACTGAACTCTGTTTAGACATAAATGATATCGTGTCTGTAATTAACACTGCAAAAAAAGGCTTATCTTACTTAGTATTTTTGTGTTGTTTCTAGTCAAAATATCTAAAAAATTCTTAAATTAGGTTGCATTTGATAGATACACTGCAAAAAATGCTCTGGACAAGTAAAAATTATTGTCTTGTTTCCAGAAAAAACATGTCAAAATTATGTTGTTTTTTTTGCTTGAAACAAGCTAAATAATCTGCCAGTGGGGTAAGCAAAATAATTTTATTTCAAACAGAAAACAAGTTTATTTTATTTACCCCATTGGCACATTATTTTGCTTGTTTCAAGCAAAAACTCACTTAATTTTGACTTGTTTTTTTCTGAAATTTTTTTTTTAGATATTTTGGCTGGAAACAAGACAAAAAAATCTAAGTAAGAAAAGCAGTGTAAGCAAAAAGACAAAGATATTTAATCTTGTTTCCGGGGGGGGGGGGTTAAATTAAGTGCATTTTGCTTAAAACAAGAGTATTTTACTTACCTCACTGGCAGATCATTTTACTCGTTTTAAGCAAAATGCACTTAATTTAGTTTTTTTTTTTTTTTTTTCTTCCCTGGAAACAACACTAAATATCTTATGTAATTTTGCTTATCTAGTAAATGACTAGATAACTAGAAACAAGGCAAAAATACTACGTAAGATAAGCTTTTTTTTGTTGTTGTGTTAAGATGCATTTGTTTGTTTGTGTGTGGTTCCAGACTCTGGATGAGACGAGGAGTGATCTGGAAGGATGGAGTCCGGCTCTCAGGAAGCACGTGGACGCTTTAGTGATGGATTTGACCAAAAGAGACGCCCTACAGCTGGTGTACAGAGCCGAGGATCACGCGCAAGCTCTCAGCAAACAGGCACAAGCTCTTAACAGGTGCGTGACCCTCAGAATATCTCATAAATATCTAACCGATTATGAGACTGAATATGTTTGTTGTGGTTCAGTTCTCTGTCTGAGGTTAGATCTGCAGCAGTAAACGCCACCAGCGCCACTCAAACCAACACCAACATCAGAGAAAACACACAGCTGGCTGAAGATCTGGCCCACGCCGCCAATCAGAACGCTAGCTCCGCCCTCAATCAGGTACGCCAACCAATCAGAGCTTCAGGATACTGTTACATGAGGGTTTTCCAAATGACGAGCTAATAATTGATCAAAAGTAACTGTAAAAATAAACAATTAGGGCTACAATATAACTTCGATTTAATTATAGTATATAGTCTGTGGCACTGTGTTTATTTGCACATGTGCATCTGATAATAGTGTGTCTTCAGAGTAGCTCAATTCACAGTAAATGCTACTTACTATATATATAATTTTTAAATATTTTTATTTATTTATTAAAATATATGTATGTGTGTGTATATATATATATATATATATATATATATGTGTGTGTGTGTGCGTGCATGCGTGTGTGTGTATATATATATATATATATATATATATATATATATATATATATATATATATATACAGTATATATATATACAGTAGTTAACAATTGAAGTGGATCAATTATTAAAATATATGTATGTGTGTGTATATATATATATATATATATATGTGTGTGTGTGTGTGTGCATGCATATGTATGTATATATATATATATATATATATATATATATATATATATATATATATATATATATACAGTATATATATATACAGTAGTTAACAATTGAAGTGGATCAAAACCTTTCATCAAAGTTGTCTAAAACCTGAAACCAAAATGCATTCTTGTCTAATAAAAATATATATAAATATACACTGCTATTCAAAGTTTGGCATCAGTAAGATTTTTAAGTTTTTTGCTTATCAAGGCTGCATTTATTTAAAAAAAAAAAACAGTAATAAAAATCATTCTGATTTATTATCAATACGCTTATTTATTATCAGTTGTGCTGCTTAATTAAAAAAAAAAAAAAGAATTGTGATCCTTTTTTTAGGATTCTTTGAATAAAAAGTTCAAAAGAACAGCATTTATTAAAAATAGAAATCTTTCCTAACAATAGAAGTCTTACTGACAATTCTTTTTTATCAATTTAGCACATCTTTGCTGAATAAAAGTATCCATTTCTTTAAATTCTTTTTAAAAAATATATATTTTTAAACACTAACAAATAATAAAAACAAAAACAAATCACTTACTAAAAAAGATTAGATATTTTATCTGTTTACTTGCATGTCATGTGACAATGTGTTGCTGAATAATTGAAAAATTAACGTAAAATCATGGGGGACAATGCTATACATCATCATATATTCACGATTCAGGATGATATTAAAAAGCAGTGTTTAGTGATGCTGATGTGTGTTTTCTGTAAGACGTCAGAGTCCGAGCGCTCGCTGACCGAGCAGGGGACGACGGCGCTTCAGAAGAGCTCTGAGATTCTGGACTCCAGCGGATCTCTGAAGAACCACACAGAAGGTGAACACGCCACTCCAACCTGAAACCATTCATACAGAGGAATAATCAAACAATAACCATATTCCTGTCTGTGTGTTTCAGGGCTGGTGTTTAACGTCAGTGAAGTGACCGGCAGCTTGAATCTGGTTAGATTGAACATTCATAACTTCACACAGATGCTCCCAGAAGCCCTGAACATCCTGAGGAACCTCCCTAACGGTGCGTTAACCCTCGAGCGTCCTCGGGGAGCACCCATGGTGCGAGGACCCTATTGGAATTGCTCCGTTTATTATTATTTTCTTTTATTATATCTCATATATCTCATATAATGAGAGCACTATTGTAAAAATGTTGTGAATTCTTAGGGTTTCGCTGACATTTAATGCTATCTGCGAGGCATCCGTTACACATTTTCCCTGTGTGTTTTCATCAGTAATTATGACTGTTGAATGTCTGACTTCACTCTTGGTAATGTATCTATCTATGGCAAGATTCGATAATTCAGATTCTTACTCGGGGACACCCCTACACTCAGGACTCAGTACCAAAAATGTCTCCATTAAAACCAATATTTAGTTACTGTCACGAATCACTGCTGGAAGGAACGCAGGAGATGCGGAGAAGCATTAAACAGTCTTTTAATGAACGAACACACAGGAGTAAATCCACAACAGGAACGAGGAATGACACTCAAACCAAACTGGTAGACCTGATAAACACTGACTGAACGGACTTATAAACACAGAACAATCAGGGAAACACAGGTGCATGGAATGAAGGGAGAAACTGGGACACGGAGCACATGGGGAGGGAAAACACAACAAAAACACTCCAGGGGCCTGACATTTACAGTGCCATTTAGGCATTAAATTATGCATTCTTTATTAATAGCCTTTCATTCTCTTAGCAGTGCCTAGAAATGTTTACTATTTAAAAAAAAAAAAAAAAAAAATTTAAATATAGGTTTTTTTTTTTTACATTTTGGCATAATTGTTTTTAAATCAGACAGCACAAAAAAAATAATGCATCATAATTAATGATTTTTCTAATCACTGACATATGTTACACTGTAATAATAAAAAAATTTAAAAAGTGCTTAGCATTTAATATGTAGAAAATAATTGATTTATTTGTTTTTTGACTACAGCGGCATTGTGTTAAAATCCTGAAAATCAATTAATTTTTGGTAGTTATGATCAGGGCTGATGTTTGTAAAAAGAAAAAAATCAGTGAAAGCAGAAATATATAAAACAGATGTTTTTGTGCTCTTAAGTACCTCTCTGTAACTTTTTTTAATTGATGCGCTGGATAAATGAATAGCGGATGATTGTGTTTCTCAGGCAGCAGAGCTGAGGTCCTCGAGGCCAAGCAGCAGGCGGAAGCAGCGAATGCATCTTTACAGGAAGCTCTGGAGCGTCTGGAGGATTATCGTGTGAAGCTGGACGCGTCGTCTTCTGCTGTCGCCTCGGCCAATCACAGCATCAGGAGCACCATCCAGCTGGTCAGAGACTCAGAGGACACCGGTGAGGGATTGCACTAAACTCTCTTCATATGAGAAGAATAAAAACACATCTCTTCCATCTTTATTTGACCCTCTAACTCTAGCACTCTCTGTTATAATTCTAGTTTGTCTATTTGTTTAAAAAAAAAAAGGTCTCTAACACTAGCTTTCTCTATTTTTTTTCTATTCTATCTACTTATTTATTTTTATTATATGTATGTGTGTATATGCATACAGCCAAACCAAATATTATTCAGACACCAGATATAATTGTTTTACTAGTGAGTGCAGCGTGCATATCTATGTGTGAAATAAGTGAGGAGAGCAAAATAAAGTGAACTGTGACATATTACACCCAGAAATCCTTCATACAGTGGACGACCGGATCAAAAATGATTCAGACACTTTGAGCTGAGCGTGTTTTGCTGAAGTGTTTTTTCTTTAATTGTTAATGTGATCTTTTTACACACAGACTGAACAAAATAAGCATTTCTTGGTAATTGTTTGAGCTAAATTGGTTTTATCTAATTGTGTTCTTAACTTTAACAGCTGACAGCTATTCAACCGAATTCATTACATTCCTTTCTATCAAAGTTATTATCAAGATGAATTAGTTCTGACGCAGTTTAACTCATATTTTATTACCATTTTCTAAACTATAGCGAATAAACTGCGATATAATGTGAGAAATGTTGAAGGTGTCTGAATACATTTTGGTTTGACTGTGTGTGTGTGTGTGTGTGTGTGTGTATATATATATATATATATATATATATATATATATATTAACCTTGCTACATGTATTGTGTTAGGCTAACCGAGACTTGTTATAGCACTTGCATATTATTGTTCTTTTGTTGGTTTTGATTGCTTCTATTGTCCTCATTTATAAGTCGCTTTGGATAAAAGCATCTGCTAAATGACTAAATGCCGTCTCGGCCCTCAGCCAGCGCAGCCAGATCCAGACTGAGCGAGGCTCACCTGAAGACCGAGCGTCTGTTCGAGCGTCTGAAGCCGCTGCAGACTCTGGGAGAGAACCTGAGCAGAAACCTGTCGGAGATCAAAGAGCTGATCAATCAGGCTCGCAAGCAGGCGGCGTCGGTGAGTCTCGCGTCCCATGACTCAGAATAACACAGTAGGGCTGTCAAAAAAAAAAATCGAATTTCAAATATTCTTCAATTTAAAATAAAAATCCACATTCGAATGCAAAAACGTTGAATGTTAGGTGTGCGTCAGGCAGCTTTATCAGTGGAGCACGAGATGCGATGACGATGTAAGCGTCGTTGCATTATAATGCTTTTCTTGGCTTATCCAGTGGCTGCTCATTCAAAATATTGCAGAAAAAGAGAACATCAGTGCGGAGAAGATGTTGTTTACGTCAAAACTGAAACCAAGCCGTTCACACAGAACTCATTTTTATCATATTTTCTAGAGGGGCATCTAACACTCTCGCACAAGAGAGCCGCATGTTCAGAAAGCATGTAAAATTAATGTAAGTTCAACTTTTAAAAAACATATCTCGAGACTTTATAGCAGTTTCCATCCCACTGCATCTCATGTTTTTAAATAGAAAAAGTACTCTTTGTGATTGTTTTTTTGGTCCTTTGTATTAAACTATATGTACATGCGTGATGCTGTTTTGTTTCTAATTGTTTAAACAACTTAATTATATATGATTTATAAACATTATGCACTTTTTTCACAGATAGTCATGTTATTTTATTGCTTTGAAGAAACGTTCATTAGTAATATTTTGCTCGATGCGCCCTCTTGTGGCCTCAGGAGAGAAGCCAAAAGATTTTTTCCCCCTTAACTGAAATTATGTCTTTTAAATTAAAATATAATTAAAATATTGATCATATTTAAGTGCAAAATTAAAATTTAGTTTCAGCCGTTTTGACAGCCCTATAGCACAGCATTATAAACCAGCCGCTCACGCTCTGATCTCTGCAGATTAAAGTGGCCGTTTCTGCGGACCGGGATTGTGTGCGAGCGTACAGACCAGAGGTAACGTCCAGTAACTTCAACACACTCACGCTGACCATGAAGACCAGCGAACCGGACAACCTGCTCTTCTATATGGGCAGCAGCGCCAGCGTAAGTCAAATCAGATTACGTGAGATGCTCACTGTTATTTTAGTAGTATTTATATACTTTTTGTTATTTTAAACAAGCTTTTATTTTATATTTTCAGTAAGTAATTTTGTTATGTGCTGTTATGTCTTATAATATTACCACTGAGTTTTCTTTTTTTTTTCTTTTTTTCAGTTTTAGTTCAGTTTGTTTTTATTTATTTCCAGTTAATAATTTTAGTGATTCAACCTTAGTTTTATTGATATACTATTAAAGTCTAATAATATTTTAGCTTTTAGCTTTTATTTTATATTTTCAGGTTTAATTGTAATTTTGAAAATTATTTAGTAAAATAATTAATAATAATATTTATATAATTTGATGTATACATGTATATGTATGTGTATAGTTTTTCAAAAACATTTAGTTTTTTCATTTAATTTCAGTGATTTATCTTTAATTTTAGTATTATTTATACTATTATAGGTTTTATTAATTTTGAATTAGCTTTTATTTTTTATTTAAATTTTTACTTTAATTTTAGTTTAAGTTTCAATAATTTTTGGAGTGCTTTTGTCATTTTTATTTGTTAATTAATCTTACTATATATATATATATATATATATATATATATACATATACATATACATTTTTATTTTTTATTTATTTCCAGTTAATCGCTTTAGGGATTCAACTTATTTCAGCTGGTTTCTGAATAAATTGTTTTATGCATGCAGTATGTATGTTTGTATGTATATTCCAATGTTTAAAGTCTCAGTTTATGTGATGTTTATTCATATCACATCAGGAGGATTTTATGGCTCTGGAGATGCGTCATGGGAAGGTGTCCTTGCTGTGGGACACTGGCTCTGGACACACCAGACTGGAGTATCCCAACGTTCAGATCAACAACGACAAGTGGCACAGGATCAATGCAACGCGGTGCGTAACTCTCAGCACTGATGGGACGTTTGGGTTCTTCTCTTTGAATGACAGACTCTGACGTCCGGTTCTCCTGTGATTGTGCTGCAGGTTCGGGAGACATGGGACCCTCACCGTCCAGCAGACAGACTCCGAGCCGCTGCCCGCAGTGAAGACCACAGCGTCCGGCTCCTCCACCGTGATGGACATCAGCAGATCCACCTGGGTGTTCGTCGGGGGCCTCGGCGCTCAGGTGAAGGTGAGATGAAGATCCGGCTGCTGTTCCTCTGTGTTTGGCCCTGTTTACATCGCTTGTGTTTTTCCCAGAAATCCCCAGCGGTGAGAGTGACCCACTTCAGAGGCTGCATGAGCGAAGCGTCGCTCAACGAGAACAACATCGGCTTGTGGAACTACGCTGAGAGACAGGGAGAGTGCGGCGGCTGCTTCGTGAGGTGAAACACACCGCTCACCCACCCTAGCAACCATATATGACACCTAGCAACCACTGAAAACACCATAAAAACTGCCTGGGAAGCACAAAAAAACACCCTAACAACTGCCTAATGACAAACTAGCAACCCACAGAACACCCTAGAAACTGTTTATGACACCTAGCAACTGCCTAATAACCACCCAGAACACCCTAGCAACCACTTAGCAATGCCCTAGCAACCATATGTGACCCTTAGCAATCACTGAAAACACCCTGGCAACTGCCTAGCAACCACTTAGCAATAACCTAGCAACTATCTGACACCTAACAACCACTGAAAACACCATAATAGCTGTATAGGTCCCGCAACACCCTAGCAACCACCCAACGCACCCTAGCAACCACTTAGCAATGCCCTAGCAACCATTTATGACACGTAGCAACCACTGAAAATGCCATAATTGCCTAGCAACACCCTAGCAACCATATATGACACCTAGCAACCACTTGAAAACATCCTAGCAACCACCTACACTCCGGCCCTGTTTCCAGCTAGTCTTCAGATGTGTTTTTGATGAGCGGTAAATGGAAACGGTCACTGACGCTCTTTCGTGTTTCTCGTCCATCAGTCCGCGCACTGAAGACACGTCGTTCCACTTCGACGGCAGCGGTTTCTCTGTGGTGGAGAAGTCTCTGCGCTCCATGTCCACCAGCGTGGTCATGTTCTTCAAGACTCTGTCTCCGAACGGCCTGCTGCTGTATCTGGCCTCCAACGGCACCGTACGTTCACTTCTCACCTCCTTACACTCCTCTCAAGCGCTCCTCAGCAGCTCACTCATTTACATTACATTACATTTAGTCAATTAGCAGACGCTTTTATCCAAAGCGACTTACAAGTGAGAATAATAGAAGCAATCAAAATAAGTGCTATGACAGTTAGCCCAACGCAGTACACGTTGCAAGGTTTTTGTTTTTTTATAATTATATAATAAATAAAAAGAAAACAAAAAGAATAGAGAAAGCTAGTGTTACAGGCTTCTATTTTTTAAAAAGAAAACAAGCAGTTAAAAAACATAGTTTTTAAAATAATTATATAATAAATAAAAAGAAAACAAATAAATAGAATAGAGAAAGCTAGTGTTAGAGGCCTTTTTTAAAAGAAAACATTCAGTCTCTCTCTTCTCGTCTGCGTTTGTAGAGAGACTTCCTGTCCATCGAGCTGGTGGAAGGGAAGGTTCACCTGACCTTTGAACTGGGCTCCGGAGCGCTGACCTTGACCTCCAGCAGAACATACAACACCGGCAGCTGGTACAGAATCGCTCTGCAGAGGAACAAGCGCCGAGGTGCCGCTCTGATCTCGTATCAATTACGTCTTGTAGGTTTCTCATGAGGTTTAAGCTCACAGGAAGTGATGCGTGTTGTGTCTGCAGGTCATTTATCGGTGATGGCCGCTGATAACCCCTCCGAGCGAGAGGTCATGGAGGCGGAGTCTCCGGGTTCGGCCTCTGACCTCAATCGCTCTGACCTCGACCCCATCTACATCGGTGGATTACCGGCCTCTCGACCAATCAGGTGAGAGCAAACTCTCTGAAGACGCGCTGCGGTCACTTTATTTGGGTCATTGTTTGTACTGCGTGTGAATTTGTTGCGGACGTTTGCAGGAGGCAGGTCGTGGCTCGCTCTTTCGTCGGCTGTATGAAGAATGTGGAAATCGCTCGAACAAACTTCGATCTGCTCAGAGAGTCGTACGGAGTGAAGAAAGGCTGCGTCCTCAAGGTACAGCATCACATGAAAATCTAAGAATTCAACCATAAAAATGTACAATTAAAAGAAAAGAAAATGAATTAAGAGGTAAAAATGTCAAATTTAAATCATTTTAAAATTAAAACACTTCAAAATAAAACACTTAATATAAATATTAAATGGTAAAAATAAATCATTTTGAAATAAAAAGAATAAAGAAATAAAATTAAAATAAATAATTTTAAAAATAAAACACTGAAAATTAATTAATAAAAATGTAAAATTTTGTGGGGTTTTGTGTATTTAATGGATTCTTGTCTGTTGAACTGCAAAACTAATTTGAAGGCGAGTTTGTCTTCAGCTTTAATTCATTAATTAAATTAATCAGTTCACTCATTAAGCCACAATTATTGTTAGCAGGACTAAAATGTACTTGAAAAGTACTGCATTTTTATTGCCTTTCATTTTTGTTATTGTGGTATAAAACAAAGGATACTGAAATAGTAAGTTTGTAAAAAAAAAATATTATTACTATAATAATGTAATATTTATAATATTAATATACAGTAGTCAACATTTGAAGTGGATCAAAACTTTTCATCATATTTGTCCTAAAACCAAAACAATACCGTTCTTGTCTTGATGAACAACTTTAATGAACTTTTTTGATCCACTTCAAATGTTGAGTACTGTATTTATATTTATCATTACTAAATTAATTTATTACTAGATTATTGGAAAGCCCCTTAATTAAGTTTGAACCCCTTTCATTTTCTTTGTTTAAATCTGTAAAATACTGTCAATATAACATATTATCAATATCATAATTTTAGATGAAAATATATATCTAAAACTCTAAAATATTAAAATATGATCATTTAACATGATTACTATAATAATTTTAGATTAAAATATATAATATCTCAAACTAAAATATTATCTATATAACATATTACTATAATAATTTTAGATTAAAATATATAATATTAATATTTTTTTCTAGACTATTATTAAAGATTATTCTAAACTCCCCTAATTTTTATATTCTTTGACCCTTGTCTTATAATACAAACACAAACATAGAAATGTAAAGTTGTGATGATTATCTCCAGGAAGGTTAAGTATAATTGAAGGAGTTTTTCTGATTTGGAGGATTTGTTGCCGTGTTTGCAGCCGATCCGCAGCGTGTCGGTGTTCGGCGGAGGTTTCCTGGAGATGCCCGCCGTGCTCTTGGCTCCTCAGACGGAGATCATGAGCAGCTTCTCCAGCAGACGCGAGCGAGGCGTGATCCTGGCGGGTTTCAGCTCGCGTCGACACACGCAGCAGGTCGGTTCAGTCTTCACAGCATCATCTGTGTGTGTGCGTGCGTGTGTGTGTGTGTGTGTTTGTGTGTGTGTGTGTGAGAGCGCGTGTGTGAGACCGCGCGTGTGAGAGCGTGCGTGTGTGAGAGAGTGTGTGTGTGTGTGTGTGTGTGTGTGTGTGTGTGAGAGAGTGTGTGTGTGTTTGTGTGAGTGAGTGAGTGAGTGTGTGTGTGCGTGCGTGTGTGTGTGTGTGTGTGTGTGTGTGTGTGAGTGTGTGTGTGCGTGTGTGTGTGTGTGAGAGAGTGTGTGTGTGAGTGTGTGTGTGAGTGTGTGTGTGAGTGTGCGTGTTTTTGTGAAAAGTCAGGACATAGATGTGTATAATGACGAGGGTATGGCAGGTATTACAAGCTGAAGGTGACATCTCAGGACATTGACCCATGACCCCACTTTTCAAAACGCTTATAAATCACTCAGAATGAGGTTTTTTTGGGGAAAGTTGAAATGCACAGTCTCCTGTAAGGGGTAGGTTTAGGTGTAGGGTTGGTGTAGGACAATAGCACATACAGTAAGTACAGTATAAAAACCATTACGCCTATGGGATGAACCCACTTTTCACAAAAACGGACGTGTGTGTGAGTGTGTGTGTGTTTGTGTGAGTGAGTGTGTGTGTGTGTGTGTGTGAGAGTGTGTGTGTGTGTGTGTGTGTTTGTGTGAGTGTGTGTGTGAGTGTCAGATTGCTCATGTGCTTCATCGGCTGCTCTTCTCTCAGTCGTTCCTCCTGGTGACGCTCGTGTCTGGATCGCTGGAGGTTCATGTGGGCGTGGCTGAGGGCGGAGCCGTGCACAAAGCCGTCGTCAAATCACAGAACGGCTCCTTCAGTGACGGACAGGAGCATTCGCTCATACTGCAGAGGAACAAAAGGTCTGTTACACACAGAGCAATATTACACAACCTTCATACTAAATATACAGGTTGAAATGTAAGTTTTGCATATAAAATTCCCCTTCATTGATGACACAGTTTTAACAAAATTAATGAGATTCATATTTAACAGTCATACATCAATGAAACAGGTCAGATTTCTGTGTTAATTATGATTTATAGTGTTAATATAGTGTTAATAAACTGTTTTACATAAACAGTAACCAGCTTTATATATTTATCATCAATAAATCCAGTTTGTTTCAATTATTTTAGAATCATTGACAAACTCTATTTATTTTCGAGATTTTGAAATTTATTTGTACATATTGCATTTTCATTTTCATTTTAGTCAAAGTTTTAGAAATTTTGTTTGTTTTTGGCATTTGTATTAGTAGTTTTTTTTTAATGTGTATATAATTTTTATTAATTCATATTTCAGTTTTAATTATTTTAGTACATATAGTTAAACTAAATGAAAATGAGAAATGTTGCCTTGAAAACTAGCTGAAATAAAATAAGTAAAAAATTTATTTCGGTTAATGTTTACTTTATTTCAAGTAATGATAATGTTTTTTTTATTGATTTATTTTTCATTTTAGTTAACTATAATAGCTATAATTGATTTTAAGCAGTTTGAATGAATGCATTCTGAAAATATGGTTATTTAAATAAAATAAAATCAAATAGATGCAAATATTTACATTATTTAATTTATGTTAAAACTGTGTTATCCAAACGGATGGAAATTTTACATGCAATTCAAATGCATAAATCTGAATATGTTTTGAGTGTATTGGGATGTGGTTTTAGTAGCGTGTGGGTTGAGCTCAGTCGGTCTGATTTCTGCGTGTTTTTTCTTCAGGTCCATCGCAGTGTTTGTGGACGAGCTGAGCCAGGCGACGCTGAAGCTGGGCTCGTCTGCAGATAAAGCTCTGGCTCTGGAGCAGCTCTTCATCGGCGGCGTTCCTCCAGGAGAGACGGGATCCAGCGACTCCTTCTACGGCTGCATCAGGAACACGGCGGTGGACGGCATGTGAGTGACACACACACACACACACACACTATTCATTCAAACACATCTACGACTTAGAATGGAATACTGTCACAGAATACCTTGGCATAGTTGAATAATAAGAGTTCTGTACATGGAAATGACATACAGTGAGCCTCAAACACCATTGTTTCCTCCTCCTTATGTAAATCTCGTGCGTGCAGAAGACCACTTAAAAAGAGGCGAATCCCAACATAACACCGATGTGACGTTACAGTCAGGATCATTAATGTTTACGCCCCCAACATTTGCATAACGTATTCCAGCCCATGTTCTAGGCCAGCCGAATCATCGATGCAGTGCTGCCAGATATTGCTATTAAAACAAACAAAAACCAATAAATAAAAATCTAAATTATTTCAATGTTTTTGCAATTAAGATAAGATAAAGATATCGCTGACCCTAAACTGCAACGTCCTATTTTATTAACTTTCTAAAGTGTCAAAAAAAGTGGAAAAGACAAGTCCAAAAACGCTTATAACAGCTGGATCTGGCAACACAGAGGCTGCGTCCGCGTCCTCACACACAACTCTCTCTCAAGCCTCGTTCACTCGTAGCGATCATGTTCATACCTCGGACGCTAAACATTCTTGCAAAATCTCTCAAAATCTGTATCTTCGTCTGATACAGGCTCTAATCTCTCCATCGTTCGCGCCGGACAGTAGAGATCTGTGTGAGCCACTGAAATGAGCCGCGCTGTGAAACAGCCAATCAGAGCAGAGCTCAATATTATTATTCATGACCCTTCCAAATAAGCCAATAACAGAGCGTTTCATTCTAGGGACAAATCCTAGGGTTGTAAATGGACATGTAAAACTGTTTCTGGAGAATTTTTGCTCTTAACTAAGCCACATACCTTCTATGTAGATATCAGAGAACAATTTAAAATATTCTATCAATGCATTCTAATGCAGCTTTATAATACAGACGTGTGAGACTGTCCCTCGCAGAACGGGGGACAGTACTGCAACGGAACAGTGATGTCATCAAATGGTAATACTTTGATATATATATATATATATATATATATATACCATGGTACTGATTAATATATTCATTTGAAAACCATATTGCTGCCAAGGTAAATGTCCAAAGCAAAACCGTATTTCTATAGTGTAATTTATTACTTAAGGTGTATGTCAAAAGTGTTTAAAATGACACTGCTATTGAACTAAACTAAATTGAGCAAAATAATGCAACGTTGTTGTTTTTTATTTTTGCAATGTTATTTATTTTATCATTGATATGCTATTATAGTTTTTGTTAATATTTTGAATTTAATTTTATGTTTGTATTTTCAGTTTTGACTTTAATTTTAGTTATAGTAATTTTGGTTTCTGTTTTTGTCTTTATTTATTTATTTATTTTTTTTTAAATATTACTATTTTGCTTTAATTTAAAATTTTCTTCTTTTTTTTAAATCATATTTATTTGTCTATTTTTTATTAATTTTTATTTTAGTCTTAATTTTAGTTATTTTAGTACTTAAACTAAATGAAAATGATATATATTGCCTTGGCAACTAGCTGAAATGACATAAGTAAATTTTATATTTATTTATTTCAGTTAATGTTTACTTTTATTTCAAGTAGCAAAAATGTTTTTGGCCTTTAGTTTTAATTATAACATTATAACCCTGTTATAATGACTTTATTGTCTTCTGTGGAGCTGCTTTACAGCTGAAATTGAGTTTGTTTCATAATTGATGAATTTTGCAACAGTATCACTGTTATTTTCTTGTTTATGCTTCTTTGAAACAATCTGTATTGCATGAAGCGCTATATAAATATAGAAAGTTAAGTACAGTATAATGAAATATAATCAGCTGCAGGTTGAATGACTGTGGAGGTGTGATGCGTGTTTCAGATTGTTGGATCTGTCCGCTGCTCTGCGCTACGAGAACGTGGACATGGACAGCTGTTTGCTGGAGGAGAGACCCAAACGTGTGGTTCTGCCTGATGAGCTGGAGGCGGAGCCGACCTCTGACCCCTCCATGCGACCCCTGTCACCCCCGGCGGAGCTGAGCACGCTCACACACAGCAGCAGCAGCGTGAGTCAAACACACACACACACACACACACAGTGTTTCACACACACACACACACACACACACACCTGCAGATACCTGAGTGGAGCGAACATGTTTATAAATATTTATACAACAAATAGATTTGTATTTATATACATCTCTGAAAAAACTTATTATTATTTATATAAATTAAATCTAAACAAAATACAATCTATAAAATATAAAAAACTTCAGTTAGTTGCCAACACAACATTTCTCATTTTTATTTAGTTTAACTTTATGTACTTAATAGAACTATAATAGTATCCCAATGATGCTAAAATAACACTGGTTTGATTCTGTCTCTGATCCTATGTTTTATTTCCTAATAAAGTCATGCAGCTTTATTTACTCACCAAAGAACATTTTTGCTCACGTCTGGTGTTTGCTGAGTGTTAATGTTGGACCCTGTTTGACACATAAACGAACATGTGATAAATGAGCATGCAGAGCTGATGATGCAGCTGTAACGATCACAGTTTACACTGTTACAGGGTTCATACGAGGTGCAATTTAAGTGAAATTTAAGTCCTGGAAAACCCCTGAAAACAGCCATATTTATGAAAAGGTACTTGAATTTTTAAAAGGCAGTATATATGAAATTACTGTTCATTTTTGTTTTCGATTAAAACGATCTTTTCATGCAAAATTAACAATGCTGCATGTGTTAAATACCATTTCTCCCAGCTTTCGGAGCACACGAGATCTCGCGATATTACTCCTCGAGGTGAAAAGCGTTCTGGCGATATCAGTATAAAGTTATGTTTACGGTAAAACCTTTGATAGTGCTTGCTCGGTCTTTTATTGCATGTGCTGTTTGTTTGGGTTTCATTTGGGAACGCATGTAAAGTCTGACGCGCTTATAAATATGCGATTTGTTGTACGTCACTATTTAAAAATAAAAGTCGCTCTGAGTTTGCTTGTGTCCAAATATTAAAATTAAATAGATTTAAACGTCCTCGAATCACACATCACCAGGTGGTTGGCGCCCTCTGCAGGTATTTGTATAATACATAATATACTAAATATATTCATATTATATAGGCATATTACATTATGTATTTTAACAGTGTTGTTCAATAAAACCATGTAATTACTTGGTTTTGATACTTTATTTGAACCAATTATGATTGCCTCATCATTATTTTATATATAAATATAGTCATATTAAAGTCTTTTTTTCACTTAGGTCTATTTTTATCACTAAAAATGATCATATTACTTAATTACTTACTTAAATAATCAGTAGATTACTTGATTACCAAAATAATTGTTAGTTATGGTCTTAGATTAGTTAAAACATTTCAAAATACAACTGCATTTTTTTTTTTTTTGCATTTTGTGATTGAAAATTTCTTTAAAATAGTATTAAAATATTAATGTCTGTATTTTGTCTCATCTCATGAGCTAAATGTATTGTCACGCCCCTAGCGTCTACAAGCATGATATAGCTCATAATTTTCCAAGTGTATGATATAGCTTTCATTCATTCAGGTCAATCATGTATTCATAAAATAAGGAAAGCATAACTTTGCCATAGTGTCCCTTTATGCTAAAGTGACCACAGTCATTGCATGCTTTGCTTGTGCTGCACTTTATTTGTACCACTTTGTTTTATTAGTTTATGTATTGTAATTTGAAAGATAATAGGAATTTTGTTTGATAAGTGAGATCTCTGAAAAAAAAAAATTAATGTTGCAGTTTCTGTACAAACCCTGCTGTTAGTAAATAAGCACAGAATCCATATGTGACCAGTTTTATTTTAGTATCACTGAGATTCTATTATAGTTTTTATATATATTTTTTCTGTATTTTTTGGTTTCATTTTAATTTTAGTTCAAGTTTTAAATTTTATTTGTATGTTTTTGTCATTTTTATTAGTGTTTGTTTTTTTTATATATGTCTGTATAGTTTTTATTCATTTTAATTCTGTTTTAGCACAAGTTAAACTAAATGAAAATGAGGAATGTTGCATAACAAAAATGTTTGTGGTTTTAGGTGACATGAATAGCTCTTTATTTGACGCACTGAAATCAAAGGTTTCGTTGTCATTATGACATTATGACATTGAGTCGTGTGACATTCTTCAGATAGTTTCTGTGAACACAGAACATGTGTTATTCACGTCTGTAACATTGTAAGAATGTCATACCTGTCTCACGCCCTTATATGGTCACTTCCTCAGTGTGCGGCGGCGGATCACACAGAAACCATCCCACAATCCCTGCAGTTTGGACTGTCTCGACACAGTCACGTGATCATGGGCTTCAAGAATAAGACCGTCAGAACCAGGTAAACCTGCCTTAAACAGAGCCATCGGCTCATAATGATCACAGTTTACTGCATGCATCTCAATCAGTGCATTACATCATCATTAGGATTCACAGTAAAATAATATAAAATTAAATATTACAAATATTATCAAATTAAATAGGATGAAATATTTGTTTCCATTTATTCAGTGATATTATAGTTAAGTAAAACTAAAACCATGAAAAATATATATACGTATATAAAATATATATATATATATATATATATATATATATATATATATATACGCACACAAACACAATATATGCAATTAAATTATTAAAAAATGTTAAATTAAATATTATAAAATTAAATGGGATAAAATAAGTTTATACCTAGTATGTGATGAACTATCTATTTCTATTTTAAGCAGTCACATATACAAGATGTTTGACAACTGAAAGAAGTTGACCGTGACAGACGCTCTCATAGATCTTAATTTAACATGTTGTTGTCTGTTCCTCGTCTCAGTTTTGTGGTGAAGCTGTCCGTTCGGACGTTTGCTCACAGCGGCGTTCTCTTCTACTTGGCCAACGCAAACCAGCATGATTACGCCGTTCTGCAGGTGCAGGGGGGGCGTCTGCAGCTGTCATGTGACCTGGGGAAAGGCCCCGCCCACACCTCGCTGACCACGCCCATCAACGACGGCCTCTGGCACACCGTGAGTCCTGATCACATGATAGCTTTAACCCTCTCAACCCTGATACATCATATAATATGACAAAAATAAAAGCTTTTGATATTTGCTCCATCAGGCTTTTATGGCTCATATAGTCTGATATAGTGAGAATATGGAGGAAAATCTGCTTTAATTTTATTCAGAGACTCAAACTGAGCAAAAATATGCAATTCGGTGCAGATGCTGATATTTATGTGCTGAAATTCTGCTGCTTGTGATGTAAATCACTGAGATCTTTCTAACAGCGCAGCAGACACTGACAAAAGGATCACTCTATATCTCCAGTAATATGTTTTAGTAAGATGAGACTGAAATGATCCAAACATATAATGCAATGCAATGCGATGCTGATTGAGAGATGAAGAAATAAACGCTCCTCAGAAGATGTGAGATGAAGATCATTCCTCCGCTGAGGAACAGTGAAAGTAAAGCTCCTCAGAAGATCCTGATGATCAGATTTGAGTCGCTCTGATGTTTCTAGAAAATGATTGATGGAGAATCAAGTAAAGCTGAGCTGCTTCAGTCCAGTAAGTGTTCATCTGGAGACATGACTGCAGTTATTCTGACGCTTACTTGATCAAAATCAGTCAAGATTTGACACTGAAGCAGCCGCTGAAGCTGGACGCTTCTACAATTACACTAAAAGAGCTTTTACTGGATAAAACACTAAACTATCAACCAGAGACAGGTTTAACAGCAGAGTTTGATGATTTAAAGGCCTTATGATATGATACAGTAGGGTTTAAACATGTTTTCAGCTTCTAGTTTTATAGACTGAATTTCACAAATCCATGTCCAGCTCATGTTTCACTCCACAAATCAATAAAAAACAGCAAAGTTTGATCATTTGTCTGAGATACAACTATTTGAATATCTGGAATATGAGGGTGCAAAAAAATCTAAATATTGAGAAAATCACCTTTAAAGTTGTTCAAATGAAGTTCTTAGCAATGCATATTACTAATCAAAAATGAAGTTTTGATATATTTACGGTCGGAAATGTACAAAATATCTTCATGGAACATGATCTTCATATCCTAATGATTTTTGGCATAAAAGAAAAATGTATAATTTTGACCCATACAATGTATTGTTGGCTATTGCTACAAATATAGCTGTGCTGCTTATGACTGCTTCTGTGCTGCAGGGACACATGTGTGACAACGAATGAGATTTGTTTACAGTATGTCTGCTGTGTTTGTGCAGGTGAAGGCTGAGTTCAGTAAGAAGACGGTGATGGTCAGTGTGGACGGAACTGAATCTGACCGCACACCCATTAAAGGACACACGCTGGACGTGGAGGGGAAGTTGTATCTCGGCGGACTTCCTGCCACATACACCGCCAAGAGAATCGGAAATGTAACTGACCTCAAAACACGTTGTACTCCATATATTCAATAATACAATATTACAATACTATAACAAAACAACCCCTTTGCTTGGTTTAGCAAAAATACAAAAACATAAAACAAATATATATAACACAAAATATATATAAGCGTCAGCCTGTTTGACCGATCCTAACCTGTGTTGTTCTTCAGGTGACACACAGTCTGGCGGCGTGTGTTCAGGACGTGACGTTTAGCGGCGTCCAGATGAATCTCAGCGCTGCGCTGTCGTCTCACGCCGCCGGTTCCTGCTTCAGACGCGCTCAGGACGGCAGCTTCTTCAGCGGCAGCGGATACGCCGCTTTCAGTGAGTCTGACGCGTAATGATGAATGATGAGTGCTCAGAACGCAGGCTGACGTCTCGCTCTCTCCGCAGTGAAAGAGGGCTATAACGTGGGCTCGGACGTCATGGTCAGTCTGGACTTCCGCTCCACGGCGCCGGACGGGGTTTTGTTGGGAATCAGCAGCACTAAGGTGGACGCCATCGGCCTGGAGCTCATCAACGGACAGGTTAATATCACCAACACCTTTATATAATATATATATACATATATTCTGTTTTCATTTTAATTTTTTTTTAGTAATTTTGTCTTTTTTTTTTTTTTTTTTACATTTATCTATATAGTATTTATTCATTTTTATTTTTTTTATTATTTTATGTATTTTAGTTTTTATGAAATTTGTCTATATAGTATTTTTTTTTTGTTTTTTTTTTTGTATATTTTATGCATTTTAGTTATTTATGCATTTTGTTTTAATGCAGTTTATCTATACAGTATTTATTAGTTTTATTTTATTCAGTTTTAGTTATTTTATGCGTTTGAGTTTTTTTGTGAAATTTGCCTATATAGTGTTTTTTATTATTTCTATTTACTAGGTTTAGTTATTTTATGCGATCTATATAATATTTATTAGGTTCAGTTTAAATTATTTTATGCATTTTATGTAATTTGTCTGTATAGTATTCATTTTTATTTACCAGGTTTAGTTTATTTGGTTTCAGTTATTTTATGCAGTTTACTTATTTTATGCAATTTGTCTAAATATTTTAATTTTATTTATTAGTTTTACTTATTTTAGTTATTTTATGCAGTTTGTCTATAAAGTATTTATTCATTTTTATTTACTAGTTTTAGTTTGTTCTTTGATGCAATTTGTCTATATATTTATTTTAGTATGTCATCTTAAACTTAAATATTTAAAATAAAATTTCCCTTTCTTCTATATATTTGTTTCTTTAATTTTTTTTTTTTAAGTTATGATTTTTTTTGTTAATGGTTTTAGTTCAGTTAACAATAATAACTCTGGTCCGTTCACACATCTACTTCCCCTCTTTGTTTGTTTTTATCATTGGCTGTTATTTCCCGGAGCTCCTCATGTGGTTTCCAGAGTTTCTCTGGTGTTTGCTGATGGTTAATAGCGTGCTCGTCCCGTCACAGGTGGTGTTTAACGTGAATAACGGCGCGGGTCGGATCGCGGCGAGCAGCAGGAGCGCTGTGTCCATGTGTGACGGCCGCTGGCGGACCCTGGTGGCCAAGAAGCAGAAGCACAGCTTGAGTCTGACCGTAGACGGCGTGACGGTGACCGCGGAGAACCCGTACTCATCCTCCACCTCAGCCGAGACCAAAAACCCCATCTATGTGGGCGGATACCCAGGTATGGAGTTTGAGTCTGAGCACTGATTTAATGCAGTCGAGTCAGTTTCTGGTGTTATGGTGGATCTGATCCGTGTTTCTCTGTTCTCTCGCAGCGGACGTGAAGCAGAACTGTCTGAGCTCCAGAGAACCGTTCCGCGGCTGCATGAGGAACCTGCGGGTCTTTAAGGGTCACGTCACCGACGTGCTGGACTTCAGCGCCGCCTTCGCTCATCCGCACGTCATCCCTCACTCCTGCCCGGATAACGCTGCGTAAACGCCTCCGGTTCATGCAAACACAGCTCAATCCATTTGTACTGAGAAGGTCTTAAATAACGTTTGTGAATTTTGACTCGCAACATGTTTAGATTTCAGGGTTTCTGCGGCTCTTAAAAAGCCTTAATTCACCCTTCCACAAATTAAAGCCTTAAAAAAGTCTTAATTCAGAGCAGAAAGTCTTAAATTTAAAAAGTTGTGGCATTAACTGTTGCATGCACTGAAAAAATAAATAAATCCTCAGTATTTCTGTCTTGTTTTCTAGTACAAATCTTTAAATCAAGACACATTTACTGGAGATGCGGAATGAAGACATGAAGTCTGAGAAATTAAAATTAAGTGAGTTTACGCTTAAATCAAGAAAAATGTCAATACTGTGTGGAAAATGTTTTACTTTTGAATGAAGTTAATTTTTGGAGCCTATTAGCAGGTTTTTGTACTTGTTTTAATCATAAAATAATTTTTTTAGATCAATGGAAAAGTACATTTTAGTAAATAAAGCTTGTATTTACGACTTTTCTTTTTGTATTGTGACATTATTTTAATGAGATTTAAACATTCAAATTCTTGTAAAGATGTTTTTTTTTTTTTAAATCAATAAAGAAAAATAAATATTATTATTGTAATAAATCAGGGCATTTTACTTATGTTCAATATTAATTAATGAACAATATTTATGCTCAATCATGATTCTCATTGGTCTCATTTCTGTCATTTTTACAGTAAAAATAAACTTAATATATTAAATCAGTCAAGTTAAAGGAACTACAACAATATCAGATTTTTAGAAAACGAGACTTCTTATCTTGCATCATTTCGCTTCTCAAGTAAATGTATCTTGATTTAAGAATCCTTCAGACATTTGCGCTGGAAAAATGCCAAAAGTACTGAAGAAGAACGGAGTGTAAAAGTCATTTCCATTTTCTAGTGTTTGAAAGCAGAGCTATTTTTTTGGTAAAAATGATTTTAAAAGTAATGGAGATCTGTTGGAAGTTTTTAATTACAAATCCTGAAGTGTTGCTAATAAACCTCACCATGATCCCTAGACATTTACATTACATAGAGATCATACTGACTCCAATTTATTCCTTACATTTTCTGTACTTGTTCTTAAATGTCCTTCACACAGCCTGCAGAAACCCTGCTTGTTAATAAAACACTGGTTGTTTCTTAGTTGAGTGTTTCGCTTGTTTTACTGGTGATGAAATTTCCGACTTGTCGGCATTCCTTCACTATCAGAAAGATTGCAGAACATTCCAGAGCGCTGATCCCGAGATACACACACACACACACACACACACAGCAGGTGGTTTCACGTGTTTTAATCGGGTTAGTTTCATAATGACCTGTCGTTTCACCCGCTATTACAACATGACTAGTCATAGTTTAGCAATACATTCTCATGATATGAAGTCTATGATATGGCTACATGTTCTTCATAATACTCAGAGACTTCATGTTATGAAGAGGTTTGGCCGACTCGTTTTGGTTTTGATGAAACAAGGCTATAAAGTAATGTTCTGAAGGCTTTAAATAACGGTAAAATGCTTCAATGTAACGCTCAATATGATAAAACACATTCATCATGAGGAAAATAAATGATCTTCAACAACACAAATCCAGTTAACAACAGCAAAAACATGTTATATAAAAAAACAAATAAAAAAAACAGGTGAACTTTCTAGTACATCATACATAAAAATAGCTTTTAGAGTAAAAAAATTAATTCAGAGCATCAAAGAGAATGAGGATGAGGATGAGGACGTGTTATTGGCAGACATTGAGAACATGATATAAGGTAAAACATCATCCAGTGAAATTTCAAAGGTGGTTTGGCTTTGTTTCTGTAGTTCGTGAACTTTAATGTTAACGAGTCCTTCATTAATCCGGTTAGCGTTGGATGATGTTGGCATTAATATTTATCTGTTTTAAATAGAGGTAATATTGACCCATGTTGATGAATCTCACAAGAACACATCCAGCTCATATTTCACACCGAAACCCAGCGCCAAACATTAATTTAGCTTTGCTTTTAGTCAATAAAGACTTTTTTAGGAGATATATATAGTGGCATTATTTTAATGAGAATTAGAAATTCACATTCCTGTAATATATAAATGTGTGTATGTGTATAAATATATATTTGTGTGTGTATGTATGTATATACTATATATATATATACACACATATACACAGAATATATATATATAATTAATATTTATATAATACATCAGGGCCTTTAACTTATGTTCAATATTCTCAATTCTGTAATAGTCATTTTTACAATAAAAAAACAATACATTAAATCAGTAAAATTAAAGGAACAATCAACAACAACAAAAATCCCCATTTCAGTAATTCATCACAATAATGAGATTTTGGGGCAAAATGTTTTTTTTTTAAGGAAAATAATGTCACAAAAGTCAAAAACGGCTCTATAATCTTCATTTCTTCTTTCAGTCGTGTGATTTCAGGGTGAAATACATGCCGTTTGAGTTCTTCACAGGTTTGTAGTGTTTGAGTTCACATGGCTTCATCACAAACATGCAGCGTATATAAACAATACAAAATCATTATCGTACAGCGGGATAAATTAGTGGTATAAATATTATGTACATGCTCTTTTTTTACACTGGCTAGTGGTATAAAGCGATGAAACATGCGTCCTGATGAGGGCTTCTGATCGGAAGGTCACACAGTTTTGGCACCAAACAAACTCAATGACCAGCACTGAACCGCAGCGGCGGATGTTTGACCCCTGACCTCCGAGCGAGAGCCTCAGAGCAGCTGATGGTCTCCGGGTTCATGTGCAGTAAACACTCCTTCAGGTCGCCCGTGACTTCAGCACCCATTCACAGTGAGGGTTAACGCGGTAAACATCTAGTAAATGAGCGTCTGGATCCAGGCAGCGCTCGCCTAGAGAAAACAAACAAAAATACTTCAGATTAATATGTACTGTTTAAAAAAGAATTCATAATATTCATCTGAAATCAAATTTGTTTCATAATTGAACTTTAAAAGTCATAATTATGAGGTGAAAGGGCAAAATTATGAGAAGTCAAATGTGACAAATTTGAAACTGACTTTAAAATTTGAAATTATATATATATATATATATATATATATATATATATATATATATATATAAAATCAAATTACATTATATAATAATTTCGATTTTTTATTTTTTTATTATTATTTATATAATTTTGACTTTTAAAGTGATCATTTTGACATCAATTTATATTTTTTATGTCAATTATGACTTAATGTGTCCGTTTCTACTTCTTGCCAATTATTTGACTTTGTATGTCAATTTCAATATTTTTGTCATAACTTCAAATTTTAAAGTAATAATTATGACTTAGTATGTCATATTTTTTTCTGCATCTCATTAAAACTGATGTCTGCTCTTCTAAAATATTAATTAATATAAACGACAACACACAGCAAAATGACAAACTTTAAAATTAAAGTGAAAACTAAATTAAATAACTAATTCAAGACATCAAAAAAACAAACTCAATGGCACTAAAATAACACTGGTTCACTGTTTATCTTTTATTACCAGGATTTTTTAATTACTTTATTCTATTAACAAATAGCAGTTATACAGTCAAACCTAAATGTATTCAGACACCTTCAACATTTCTCACATTATATCACAGTTTATTCGCTATAGTTTAGAAAATGGTAATAAAATTATTTTTGTTTGACTAATATATATATATATATATATATATATATATATATATATATATATATAAATAAAATGATTATTATAATTAATGTGAAACTCACCGATGTTTCCTCCGACCTCGAACAGATACTGTCTCTGTCTTCGGCTGGTGCTGCGTGACCCGCGCCTGTAATCGGTATTAATCGGTTAACATCGGTTCAGTCACGTGACCGGTGTGTTCGTTCGTTAGTTCGTTCACTCACTAGGGCTGGACAATAATTCGATATCAATATGTATCGCAATATTTTTTTTTTTCAATAACGGTGATATGATTTTTAAACAAATTTCCGATATTTCGATATACATTACTAGTGTTTCCCATACATTGATTTATTTGTGGCGTTTGACTTCGTTGAACAAACATGAGCACTGCACGTTTCAAAATCAAAACACGGCGCGGGTGATTTATATGAATGTATCTCTGAGGGGGTAGAAATTAATACTTTTATTTAGCAAGGATGCTTTAACTTGATCAAAAGTGATGATAAACACATTTATAATGTTACAAAAGATTTCTATTTCAGATAAATGCTGTTCTTCTGAACTTTCTATTCATCAAAGAAACCTGAAAAACAATTCTACTCCGCTGTTTTCGACATAAGAATAAATGTTTTTTTGAGCAGCAAATCAGAATATTAGAATGATTTCTGAAGGATCGTGTGACTGGAGAAATGAAGCTAAAAATTCAACTTTGAAATCACAGGAATAACTTGCATTTTAAAATATTTTCAAATAGAAAACAGTTATTTTAAATGGTAATAATGTTTCAAAATGTTACTGTTTTTGCTGTATTTTTGATCAAATAAATGCAGGCTTGGTGAGCAGAAGAGACTTCTTTAAAAAACAAAAATCTTACTGTTCAAAAACTTTTGACTGCTAGTGTATGTTAGTTTGACGTTAAAGATATTAATATTAATAAGGTGAGTCTGAGATGTTTATTTGACAGTGATTTCACATTTCTTGTTTGTATGAAGGCTAAATACAAATAAAAGGTGAACATTAAGTTTGTAGGTACAGACATCTGTTGTGGGCATTCTTGGCAGTTTTTATGAGGCTTTTTTTTTTAAATAGTGTTCATATTGATATCGGAATTATATCGTATCGACAGAAATGAAGAAATATATCGTGATATAAATTTTGGCCATATCACTCACCCGTTCTCGATGTCGAAGCGCGCCATTATGTCTCTGGCCTTCATCTCTGCGTTCAGCTGAATCGCCATGGAAACCTTTGCCTGGAGCGGCGCGTGAACTCTGATGACGCCGTCACGGAAGTCGGTGACCTGAAGAAAACAGACGGAGAGGTTTTATTATATACAGTTAATTAATTCCAGTAATCACCGGAACTTTTCGCCGGTTGTATCATTGTATGCTTTTGTACCGCGACGTCACTGTTACGTCAGGAGGTGGCGCCAAATATTTATGAATGAGTCAATCAACAGATTCACTCAGAAACTAGGAACTAAATAAGGTATTATTTACGCTATTTTATTATTGTTTAATTCTGCTTTAATTATGATGCAATTATTTGAATTCCACCTCAACCGTCGAGCGACGCGTCGCCGTGGAAACGCTGAATCAAATTACGCGCCACTTTTTAACCGTTGACAGGATGAAACGACAAAGATATTTCCTCGTTAAGTGACTTTCACGAGAATTTATGACTTGACCTGGAGAACGAACACAATATAGACACAGGTAACAGCACACACTCTCTCTCTCTCTCTCATAATTCTCTAATCAATAATGCTATTAATACTGTAATAACTTACCTCAAGAAGCCCGAGCCGTCGTAGCGGCTTCTGAAGTGACTTTATGTAAAGTGAATTAGTATTTGTTAAACAATTAGCGGCCGTTTTTCATTCACAGCGCTGCTTTTCCGTTGTTTTTCTATGTAAACGCGTGCTAGACGGGCTCGTAAAGCCTTGTTTATACTTGAAATATACGTGAAAATGTCTGTTTTTAGTAAACTTCACCATACCCACGAGAGAATCAAAGAATCGTGTAAAACCCCATGAAGTTTGAGATTATTCGTGCCATTAGAACAAAATACTGTACATGTATACATGTATGAAACTATAATAAAACTAAACTGAACATCCATAAACATTTTCTAATTTCATTAATCATTTTATTAACAATTTCATTAATCAGGGATCTTTACATTCACAAAAAAAAAAATGCTATTGTAGGCTCATTTTGTAAATGTTATTTATAGACAAGAGCAAACTGGGTGCTTAATGTAAATGTAATTGTCCGCATTTATAAAATCAGGCGATTATGTTCACCCATCTATGTAAGTGTATCTCTATGTAGAGACAAAAAGGCTTGTCTGTCACATTAGTTTATTGTGTATATTTGCGAAGACACTAATTGTACACTACAAAAATCTTCAGCTTTTGGGTTTATTTCTCATCAAACACAAGGCAACTTTAAGCAAATAGTGTTAAATACTATCTAAATGAAACCTAATTCTATTCTTATACATAATAATAACTTCACTTAAAAAGCCTTGAACAAACTAAGCAAAAAATCTATGCGTTGTTTTTCCCTCAAAAAGCACCTGATGCAGTTTAAACTTAAAGGGGTCGTCGGATGCAAAATTCACTTTTACATGTTGTTTGAACTAAAATTTGCAGTGTGTGTATACAACCACCCTATAATGATAAAAGTGTGTTTTTTTTGTTGTTTTTTTAAATCCTGATAAATCCAAAACCCTTTCTCATATCGGGTAGATTCTGTAAAAAAGGCAAGCCTTAAAAACTACTCAAAAATATTATGTATAATATTTTTACACCAGGGATTCCCAAACATTTTCATCAGCTTAACCCAGTTGAGCTCATATTTACTTGAAATCCTCCTCAGATTTTAAGTTAATATTTCAATAATAAACTTTGATGGGTTAATGGTCACATGGTTAATGGTAAGCAAACTCATATTTATTATTGATTGATTTTTATTGTAAAACCATTTTCTTTTTTTAATTTGACATTTTGATGATGTATGAACCCCTGCAGATCACTAAACACTCATCTGAACTGCTTCAATCCCATGAGCACTCACTTCACTGCGCTCGCGCTCCTTCTCCGTGTTCCATCTCTTCAGTAGTCTGCGCTTGCTCTTCTCTGAAGTCTGTGTTTTTGCCCATGGAGGCTTCGTTCATTTTCCTGACATGAGAGATCAGAAAACATGGGACCTGCGGATATAAAGAGCAGACATCAGTCACAACGACACAGAAAACAACGACTTTATCAATCTGAACATCACCTGCACCTGTTTACTGATCTCAGCCAATCAGCGAAGACACCTCATTAATATTCAAAAACACAGATATTAATTTACATTTTTAGATAGATTATAGAAATTGCTATATGTGTGTAAAAAACCCTGTAATCACTAGATTAGTAGAGAAGTCGTGTAAATTCTTATTTGGTAATAAAAGATAATCAGTGCCAGAACCAGTGTTATTTTAGTTTCATTGAGATACTATTATAGTTTCTGTATGTTTTGAATTGTTTTTATTTTTGCATTTTCTGTTTTCATTGGAATTGTAATTTTACTTAAGAGTTTTAGTAATTTTTATTAGTTAATGTAATTTTTATTATAATTTTTTTTTATATTTGTAATATTTAAAATAGAAATATACTTAAAATGTTTATTTCATTGATATTTAGTTATTTTTAAAAATATATTTATTTTATGAATATTTCGTTACTTTAGTAAAGAGCAGATGTCAGTGAGACAAAGACACAGAAAACACCGGCTTCTGTAATGATCCTCCAGTGAACGTTTACCAATGTCAGCCAATCAGCTAAGACACCTCATTAATATTCATGAGCGCATGTTGCTCACCGTCCACAGCAGGTCCTGATGGGTAATGAGGAGACGCACGAGCTGGGCGGCAGCGACCGCGCCCTGCATCTCCTCTTGTTTGACGTTCTTCCCGCGAAACGTGAAGAGGTTCGGTGCGACGATCATGGAGACGTTCCACAGACTCATGCGGTTCTTCTCCTCGTACGCCACCACCTTTCTGAGGAACTCCAGAAGAGCCTGAGAACAAACATCGTACAGTGAACAAACAGCAAACATCACCTGACGACGACCCAAGGGCTGGCCCCAGTTAAAAAAAAGTACACTTCCACAAAGTGCTCTATTTTCACACACTAATTTTGTACTTAATGTACTAAAAAAGATTCTTTAGTACTTCTTAAGATCATCTAAGTGTACTCAACAGTGCTATTTTGGGACACTGAATATAAGCTAAAATGCGCGCACTAGTACACTTGAACCCATCTTTCTCACAAGTGGTGACTAAATACATTTTTTAAATATAAGAGATAGTATGTTAAAAGCACATTTCAGTTCATATTCACAGTGTCCCAAAATAGCACTGTTGAGTACACTTAGATGATCTTAAGAAGTACCAGGGGGTAGTCGTGGCCTAATGGTTAGGGAGTCGGGCTTGTAACCTTTAGGTTGCTGGTTCGATTCTTGCACCGGCAGGAATTAAAGGTGGGTTTGTGAATGAACAGCACTCTCCACCTTCGAACCATGACTTAGGTGCCCTTGAGCAAGGCACCGGACCCCTAATTGCTCCCCGGTGCTGCCTACTCCGGTGTGTGTGCACTTGTTCACTACTCACTGCTGTGTGTGTGCACTTGTTCACTACTCACTGCTGTGTGTGTGCATTTGTTCACTGCTGTGTGTGTGCACTTAGATGGGTTAAATGCAGAGCACCATTTCGAGTATGGGACGACTTAACTTTGACTTAACCTACTATAGAATCATTTTTAGTATATTAAGTACAACATTAGTGCGTGAAAATAGAGCACTTTAAGTTACGGAAATGTACTTTTTTTTTTTTTAACCTGGGGTTTTATTAATTTTAATAATTTTATTAATTTATTTCTCTATTACTAGAGAAAATTCTGACAAACTCAAACAGGAATTTCCACATGACTTCAGATTTACAAGCATTCATTTAAGTTTATTCGTTCCTGGGATTCGAACCCGTGACCTTGGCGTTGCTGGCGTCACGCTCTGCTGTTTGAGCTCCAGGGTAAACGCGTCTCTAGTGCATCTGCACTGCATTTTCAGCTGAAGTCAGCACACAGATTAAACCGAATCAGCGCTGAATCTCCACATGAGAATATGGGCACCAAACACATGACGTCAAAGCGGCCTGATCCTCTCTGAGACTGTGTGTGTCATCACAGATTAATGCCACCTGCACAACCGGTTCACCAACTTGACCTGAGAACACGCTCATTTGAATACTTTACCTACACACACGCACACATGTTTACTCAACTATCCAAATAGGGACATTCCATACATTAGCTAACTAACACAGAAAAGCACCTGCATTTTTAGAAGACATTTCAAATGAGGACATTCCCAGAGGTTTTGTCAGATTTACTGTACACTGCCGTTCATAGGTTTGGGATCAGTAAGATTTTTAATGTTTCTTCTGCTCATCAAGGCTGCATTTATTTGATCAAAAATGCAGTAAAATAGTGAAATATTATTACAATTTAAAATAAGTATGTGAATATATTGTAAAACATAATTTATTCCTGTGATCAAAGCTGAATTTTCATCATTATTGTTTGTTATTATTACACTACGGTTCAAATGTTTGGGGTCAGTACTTTTTTTTTTTTTTAAATTTTAAAAACCATGTTATCACAAACTTTAAAAAAAAAAAAAATCACTAAATTACACTTCATACATAAATTTTTTAAAAGGTGAACCACTGTTAGTATCATTGAGTATCATCATTTAATTGTAATCAATTAAATTTTTATTAATTTTAATAATTTTATTAATTAATTTATTTCTCTATTACTAGAGAAAATGTCAGTGAGACAAAGACACAGAAAACACCGGCTTCTGTAATGATCCTCCAGTGAACGTTTACCAATGTCAGCCAATCAGCTAAGACACCTCATTAATATTCATGAGCGCATGTTGCTCACCGTCCACAGCAGGTCCTGATGGGTAATGAGGAGACGACGAGCTGGGCGGCAGCGACCGCGCCCTGCATCTCCTCTTGTTTGACGTTCTTCCCGCGAAACGTGAAGAGGTTCGGTGCGACGATCATGGAGACGTTCCACAGACTCATGCGGTTCTTCTCCTCGTCGCCACCACCTTTCTGAGGAACTCCAGAAGAGCCTGAGAACAAACATCGTACAGTGAACAAACAGCAAACATCACCTGACGACGACCCAAGGGCTGGCCCCAGTTAAAAAAAAGTACACTTCCACAAAGTGCTCTATTTTCACACACTAATTTTGTACTTAATGTACTAAAAGATTCTTTAGTACTTCTTAAGATCATCTAAGTGTACTCAACAGTGCTATTTTGGGACACTGAATATAAGCTAAAATGCGCGCACTAGTACACTTGAACCCATCTTTCTCACAAGTGGTGACTAAATACATTTTTTAAATATAAGAGATAGTATGTTAAAAGCACATTTCAGTTCATATTCACAGTGTCCCAAAATAGCACTGTTGAGTACACTTAGATGATCTTAAGAAGTACCAGGGGGTAGTCGTGGCCTAATGGTTAGGGAGTCGGGCTTGTAACCTTTAGGTTGCTGGTTCGATTCTTGCACCGGCAGGAATTAAAGGTGGGTTTGTGAATGAACAGCACTCTCTCCACCTTCGAACCATGACTTAGGTGCCCTTGAGCAAGGCACCGGACCCCTAATTGCTCCCCGGGTGCTGCCTACTCCGGGTGTGTGTGCACTTGTTCACTACTCACTGCTGTGTGTGTGCATTTGTTCACTGCTGTGTGTGTGCACTTAGATGGGTTAAATGCAGAGCACCATTTCGAGTATGGGACGACTTAACTTTGACTTAACCTACTATAGAATCATTTTTAGTATATTAAGTACAACATTAGTGCGTGAAAATAGAGCACTTTAAGTTACGGAAATGTACTTTTTTTTTTAACCTGGGGGTTTTATTAATTTTAATAATTTTATTAATTAATTTATTTCTCTATTACTAGAGAAAATTCTGACAAACTCCAAACAGGAATTTCCACATGACTTCAGATTTACAAGCATTCATTTAAGTTTATTCGTTCCCTGGGATTCGAACCCGTGACCTTGGCGTTGCTGGCGTCACGCTCTGCTGTTTGAGCTCCAGGGTAAACGCGTCTCTAGTGCATCTGCACTGCATTTTCAGCTGAAGTCAGCACACAGATTAAACCGAATCAGCGCTGAATCTCCACATGAGAATATGGGCACCAAACACATGACGTCAAAGCGGCCTGATCCTCTCTGAGACTGTGTGTGTCATCACAGATTAATGCCACCTGCACAACCGGTTCACCAACTTGACCTGAGAACACGCTCATTTGAATACTTTACCTACACACACGCACACATGTTTACTCAACTATCCAAATAGGGACATTCCATACATTAGCTAACTAACACAGAAAAGCACCTGCATTTTTAGAAGACATTTCAAATGAGGACATTCCCAGAGGTTTTGTTAGATTTACTGTACACTGCCGTTCATAGGTTTGGGATCAGTAAGATTTTTAATGTTTCTTCTGCTCATCAAGGCTGCATTTATTTGATCAAAAATGCAGTAAAATAGTGAAATATTATTACAATTTAAAATAAGTATGTGAATATATTGTAAAACATAATTTATTCCTGTGATCAAAGCTGAATTTTCATCATTATTGTTTGTTATTATTACACTACGGTTCAAATGTTTGGGGTCAGTACTTTTTTTTTTTTTTAATTTTAAAAACCATGTTATCACAAACTTTAAAAAAAAAAAAAAAAAAATCACTAAATTACACTTCATACATAAAAAAAAATTTTTTTAAAAGGTGAACCACTGTTAGTATCATTGAGTATCATCATTTAATTGTAATCAATTACATTTTTTATTAATTTTGTAATTTTTATTTTTTTTTTTTCTGTCAATATAATTTTTATTCATTTTTATTTTAGTTTTAGTACATCAGGTAACTAAATGAAAATTAAAATTGTTGCTTTGGCAACTAGCTCAAAATAAGTGTAATTTTGTATATTTAATTTCATTTCATTTAATTTTATTTAATTTAAAACTTTTTTTTCAAATAACGGAATTTTTTATGGTTTGAGCTTTAGTTAAACCATAAAAGCTTCCCTGTAGCTCAAATAGTAGAGCATGGCGCTAGCAACGCCAAGATCATGGGTTCGATTCCCAGGGAAAGCAAGAGCTGATAAAATGTAAAAACTGTAACTTGAATGCAATGTAAGTCGCTTTGGATAAAAGCGTCTGCCAAATGCATAAATGTAAATGTAGTTAACTAACCCTTTCCGCCAACAATATTAAGTTGCTGGAATTCTGGGATTTATTTATTCTAATTATTTATTTATAAGAATTTTAATATATCGCCACTCCTAGTTTCTTTAAATAAAATTTTTAAATATCTTGGAGGGTATTTAAATTTAACAATGAGGGGCCCAGTTTTGTGCGTTACATCATCTTCAGGAACCATTTGTGAGCATGATGAGATGAACAGACCTTCAGAGTGTCTCTGTTGGCTTCAGGAAGCAGCATGATGAGAAGATGAAGAGCCTGGATTTGATGTTTGGGTGATGAGATACCTGACAGAGAGACAGAGAGATGAGAGACGAGACACTGAACGGTCAGTGAAGAGACGTGGATATGGATGTTCAGACTCACTCTGAGCGGCTGTGAATGCCGGCAGGTGCTGTTGGGTCAGCAGAGGATACGGCAGCTCGCGGATGAACATCTTCAACAAACCCGCCGCGTCGTTCTGACGCACCTGATCCCAGTCGAAACGATCCTCGTAGAACTTCAGCTCCAGCTCCTGACGCAGATGCTGAGGAGGACAAACACAGAAACCAACATCATGAGCACCTAAACAACAAACAAACATCTTCTCCATAATAATAATAAAGTACACTGGTGTTTGCATGACTTTTCCAGATATTACACAACAGCATTCCAGGATCAGACATCAACATTCAGACTTGTATCTGGAGCAAATGTAGCATATTCGGACGCTCTCGACGTCATGTTAACTCTCTTAAAGTGGCAGCATGTCTTGCGCAATACGAGTGTGATTTGACTTTCTAACTTCATTTCTGTCATCCTGAGCTGCTGTTCTTCACTCATGGATGAATAATGCTGAGGACTGTGGAATTAAAGCTGGAATCAGTGGGAGAAATCCAGGTCAGATGCTTTACGGATGTGTCACTGAGCCACATGCCAACTGCACAAATCCTGGAGCAGGCCATGTTCCTCACGCTGCAGAGAATGAAGCTGATGTCTGCTGTGTGAATGACGCTGTAGTTCTGGAGTGATGATGGATCATTTACCTTCACTCTGGACGCTGATCCTGGAACCCTGAGAATCCCCTCCGTCTGTAACCCCGTCTGCTCCAGTTTAGACAACAACTGAAAGCAGGAACACAAACGTCATCATCAACACATGAGATACACAAACGTACATGCTGGGTATTAGCATAGCTTTCTGGACCTTTACTATGGCAACACCATGTTTTCCAGACATCTACTATGTTAACACCATGTTATCTGGACATTTACTATGGTAACATCATGTTTTTTGGATATTTAATATGGTAACACCATGTGTTCTGGACATTCACTATGGTAGAACTATGTTTTCTGGAAATTTACTATGGCAAACACCATGTTTTATGAAAAATGTAGTACTCCAACATCATGTTTTCCGGACATCTACTATGTTAACACCATGTTATCTGGAAATTTACCACAGCAACCATGTTTTTTGGATATTTACTATGGTAACACCATATATTTTTTAGGGATATTTACTATGTTAACACTGTTTTCTGGATATTCACACTGACAAGATTATGATGTCTGAAAATTTAATGTGGTAACACCATGTTTTCTGGGAATTTACTACAGTAACATGTTTTCTGGACATTTACTACAGTACCACCATGTTTTCTGGACATTTACTACAGTAACACCATGTTTTCTGGACATTTCCTATGCTAAAACCATGTGCTATGGTAATTCCACAGTATTGTTTTGAGGTAGCTTGGAGTGGCATGTAAACAAGAGCAGAACACCGACTGTGTGCTGATGTTTTCTGACAGAGATGATTGAGATTCCAGAGTCTTTATCAGTCATTGATAAGAGCGTCAGACTCATCAACTGTCACACACACACAGCTGCATGTGGGGGATTTCTACCAGCCGGGGGTCTCCGTATCTTCCCGTCAGCTCTCGAGTTACCCAACACAAATACTGACGGTGTTGCAATGCTGAAAGAATCTCAGGCGGAGTAGATTCACTGCTGAAGGTTTATTAAAGCGTCTATTTTAATCCTCCATCTCTGTATTTCTAAGTGTTTCCTCAGTAAATCTCTCTCCAGTGAAACAATAAACGGCCTCCATCATTCCACTTAAAAACAGAGGCATCGAGGTCAACGCAGGCACGTAAAACAAGCCAGAGCACTTCTGGCCACCGCCTTTGTTTTTTTGGAAATCCTCTGTAACGGAGACGAGCGTGGGCTGTGGGGTCAGGATAATGTGAGATAGCGTGCCACGGCTCTGTCCAAGGATGCGGGAGGGACGAGTATCTGAGCCCTAAGAAGTGCTGACTGGGAACTTTCCAGAAAAGCCAGCGCTCGCAATCTCGATCACAACATTCCAGCCTCGTTTCTAACAACCAAAGAAGGAAAGATGAGTGTACCTTCTTGAAAACCAGAGGAACTCTGGAACCGGGGTATTTCTTCTGGTCGTTTTCCAGCAATGTAATGAGAGGAACGCCGAATATGCCGCTGTCTGTGGGAACAAAACGACAGCATTTACAGTCAGTTTTACATGGTCTCTGACTGTCAATATGGCTGATATTACCAATGGTAACACCATGTTTTTTGCACATTTACGATATCAACACCATGCTCTCTGGACTTTTACTATGGTAACACCATGTTGTGCACATTTACCATGGTAACACCATATTTTATGAACATTTACCATGGTAACACCATATTTTATGAACATTTACTATGGTAACACCATTTTGTGGACAATTACTATGGTAATACCATGGGTTTTGTGCACATTTACCATGGTAACACCATGTTTTGTACACAATTACTATGGTAATACCATGGCTTTTGTGCACATTTACCATGGTAACACCAGGTTTTCTGGATATTCACAATATTTACTATGGTAATGCCATGTTTTGTGCACATTTACTATGGCAACACCAAGTTTCATGGACATTTACAATGGTAACACCATATTTTATGGATATTTACTATGGTAACACCATGTTTTATGAGCGTTACAAAGGTAACACCATGTTTTGTGAACTATTACTAGGCTTACACCATGTTTTTTGTGGATATTTTGTTTACTATAGGTGACACCATGTTTATGGACATTTATTATGGTAATACCATGCTTTTTGTGGACATTTACTATGGCGATATCATGTTTTATGCGCATTTACAATAGTAATCGTTTTCTTCTGTCTGTGGGAACAAAACAACATTGTTTAAAGCCAGTTTCTGAGTCTCGATATGACCGACACACACCTCGTGCTTTGCTGCGCACCACGCGGTTCCTCTTCATCTCGATGCCCAGGAAGTCGTAGAAGGTGGTCAGCTCGATCAGGGAGATGTAGCCGATCTTCTTGATGTCCTCAGACGATAAATCGCTCACTCGTGTCACGCCCTGTCTGGGCTTCACTATCTGAAAACTCTGAAGAACAGACCACAAACCGCATTAGACAGCAGCATCTGATCTGAGCTCACCATCCAGGGAACATGATTTCAGTAAATGCTGCTTGTTTGTTTCAAGCAACAGAACAAACACTGCCGGTAAAAGGTGCATTATCTAGACCCCATGAGATTGCTGGACAATTTTCTTTCCTGTGTTGACAAGAAGGACAGGGTTTTGTTTGTTTTATTTGGACCAGATCTACACTACTGTTCACAAGGTGTTTTTTTTCTTTTGAAAGTAATGAATACTTCTATTCAGCAAGAATCACATTTTATAATTTCTTGAGCAGCAAATCAGCATATTAGAATGATTTCTGAAGATCATGTGACGCTGAAGACTGCAGTAATGATGCTGAAAATACAGCTGCGCATCACAGAAATAATTACAGTTTAACACATTCACATAGAAAACAGCTGTTTTAATATTTCACAATTTTACTGGATTTTGATCAAATAAATGCAGTCTTAGTGAGCATTCTTTCCAAAAATATTTACATTTAGTAGACGCTTTTATCCAAAGCAACTTACAAATGAGGACAATGGAAGCAATATCAAAATGTTTAAATGGGGAAATCTTACCAATCAAAGCAACAAACATGAACTAAGCATATAAACCTCTCACGCTGAATTCAAGGAGTCTTTAAATTTGATGGGAACTAACTTACAGAATCAGTTTTAAAACTCAAATGAGAGACATTATGCCAGATGAAACGCACCGGTAAATCCCTGTCGTCTTTCCGGATCCTCCGGCAGTCTTGGCATTCGCGGCCTTTCCGATGAGCTCGAGCCCCTTCTGAATACGCCACGTCAAACGATAAAACGATGGTCTCTGAAACGCTGCTGGAGCCGTTAGTGTCCGCTGGAGTGAAGGCTGCACATGACGGAGGGACTGGACACACACATAAACAAAAAAAACATGAACTAAGCTCCGGACTAAGACCTTAATCACCAACGATAATGATATTTCCATGAGCTCAAACCAATAATGAATCGGACACCAGATATAATTTCTTTTTACTAGTTGGGTGCAGGACACTATAGTTCATTTATGTAAGTGAGGAGAGCAAAATAAAGTGAACTGTGACATATTACACCCAGAAATCCTTCATACAGTGGACGACCGGATCAAAAATGATTCAGACACTTTGAGCTGAGCGTGTTTTGCTGAAGTGTTTTTTCTTTAATTGTTAATGTGATCTTTTTACACACAGACTGAACAAAATAAGCATTTCTTGGTAATTGTTTGAGCTAAATTGGTTTTATCTAATTGTGTTCTTAACTTTAACAGCTGACAGCTATTCAACCGAATTCATTACAAACCTTTCTATCAAAGTTATTATCAAGATGAATTAGTTCTGACGCAGTTTAACTCATATTTTATTACCATTTTCTAAACTATAGCGAATAAACTGTGATATAATGTGAGAAGGTGTTTGAATACATTTTGGTTTGTCTGTGAACCAAAACCATAAACACAGACACTTTCAATAATAACTCCCTATTTAAACAATAAACAGTAATCTTATTCTTCTCTTTTCTGCATTTCTTCTTTTTGTGTACTAATCTAGTTTATATTTGCCATCATGTACTGTAAACATTGTGTCTCTTATGATAAGCTGCTTGTGATGTTGTGTCTTCTAAATGAATGCATGTTCATGTAAATATATGATCTAAAAAGGGTTAAACGATGTCCAACCTTTAGGTGGATTCCACTGCGGCAGTTTGGGAGCGATCTGTCCGTTTGGAGAAATAGGAGGCGTCAGTTCAGACTGTAAGAGAGCAAAATCACACGGATTCATGAGGTAAACACGTTCCATTCAACACTAAAATCAGCGTGCACCACTGCAAATAACTGCAATTAACCATTTCATTCTGTTCAGCACTTGCAGTGCAAGACTAATTTTTTTTTTTTTACTTGGAATCATATAATAAAATTGGTCAATATTTACTGTGAAAATTAATTGTTTATATAATTAATTATATAAAATGTAGAATAATATAATGTAACAATATAATACAGTCTTTAAATATCTTTGTGTACTGATTTTTAGATTTTATATTCTTTGATGGCATATTCTTTTAAATGCTTAAATTTCCTTATTTTAATGGCAAAATGTGATTGAAATTTAGACTGCATAATTATTGTTGTTATCTCAAATACTTGTGGTTAGATCAATAACCATGATCAGACAGTTAATCAATAATCACTCAAATAGACAAATCAAGGACATCACATCCCACATGTCAGATATAAATCATTTCAGCATGTGTGTATTAATGTCTGTATAGACGGATTTGTTGGACTATTTTGGTCCAATGAATCTGTGCTTCATATCCAATCAGAGTATCAGATATTTCAGCTGTCGGAGCAGCTGAGCGTGAGTCACGACTGATTCAGTCTCTGTCTGTCTGACCAGTTTCTGACCACACTCCTCTAAACATGTCCAGACTCCACAGCACCATAGACTCTCTGTTCAGTCTAACCTGCTGCCGTTAGTCAGTCAAACAGATGGTCCCGCCCCCAAACTCATGCCGTTGGTTAGATTTATGCATATGATTTACATTGCATTCAAGATATACATGTTCAGTTCATGCATTCACTGGGAATCAAACCCTTGACCTTGTTATGTGCATGCAATTTATTCATGCATGTTTCTTTTTTTTTTTTTAATGTTTTGAGCTCATATTGTTTTTAATGAAACATTACAAGCTCAAAACATGAATGAAACATGCACAAATTAATTGCATGCAATTAGAAAATAGAATTTTCATTTCACGCCGCTGATGTTCGAATAGTTTGTGGTGTGATATTTTCACTGGTGACGTATGTCAATCATTTAGTGCTCTTAAACTCCGCCCCTGCAAGCTCACGTCCATCTGCATACACTTTTGAGAGCCACGCCCACATCTCAACATCCAATCAACAACCGATGCACAGAACCAAGCCCTGCCCTACGATTTTTTTCGATAACTCATTACATTCAGATGTACGTCACAATACAGAAGAAAAGATCTGAGATTTCATTGCGACTTTCTCAATGACACATCTTTGTTTTTCATACATATTAGGGATGTCAATTTTCAATAATTTCCATGATCGATCGTCGTTTAAAGTAACAATCAATTAATCAATTAATTGTTAAGCTTGATATTCACCGGCATGACAGGATGAGCAAATGCCAATCAAAACGCAGCCCTGTCGAAGCGCAGAGACCGATATGAAACAATTATCTGGGGAAATTATAATTAAACATGACTTAGTTACTATATTTCAATACAAAAGAACTTTGTGTTGTTTCTGTTTCAATGTACTTTTAAAGTTTGGATCTCATTAGAAGCATAATTTGTATGTTAGAGAATTATTTTGGCCAAAGATCCAGCCCCGTCACTCACAGTGTTTTGTGAATGAGCCGCACGCAGCCCAAAATTAAACTTTAAAAAGCTTTAATCGATTGCATCTCTTATCGACAATTGATCGATTAATCGTTGACATTCCTAATACATATAATCACATCATCTTGACGTTTACGAGGAAAGAATCCAAACTCAGATGTGTGTCGACTCAGCAGGTTTTTGCGGTCTCATCTGCTGTCATGAGGCTAATTTTAACCGCGTCTGGTGTTTCCTCATGTGTCGCTGCTCGCTCCGTCTCAGTCAGTGGGACGTTATTTTCAGACGCCGAACAAATGGCTGCAGCAGCTGCACGACAGCCAATCGACTCGCCTGTCAGTGTTGCCAAGTCTGCAGTTTTCCGGCAGAACTGGGCTACTTTAAAGAGGTCATCGGATGCAAAATTCACTTTTACATGTTGTTTGAACATAAATGTGTGTTGGCAGTGTTTGTAAACATCTACTCTATAATGACAAGAATCCACCCAGTGTTTTTTTTAAATCCCCCAAAATAATAACCCCTTTCTCAAATCAAGCCGTTCTCAGATTCTTAGCTGTGTGACATCACACAGGCCCAGGCTCCTCCCATGATAGTTGATTGACACTGGTGTTTTATCAAAGCTCCGCCCTGAGTGAACTGTAATCAGTCCACCATTGTTTTGACTCCGGAGCAGATGTAGACAAGAATGGCTCCTGAGCGATTGAGGTGTTTTGTTGTTGGATGTAATAATGAACATAGCAGTCATCATTTACTCCCGACATCTGAGCCGCTGAAGACACACTGGATTACGTTTGTTTTTGAAGGGAATGCGTCCTCCGATCTACATAAATGTGTTTATGTTTGTGCGAATCATTCGTGATACAGCTTCACCTCCAGAGTATGTTATTTTTTATGAATCTTTGCAAATCGCCTTTCCTAATAACGTGCTAGTTAGCAAGTTCTGTGGCTAAAGTTTACAGTCTCTCAGAGAACAGCTCGTCACCCCACAGAAGAGAGGGGCGGGGTCAGCAGACCCCGTCAGCAGAGCTCATTAGCATTTAAAGGGACATGCAACAAAACAGGTTGCTGTGAACAGAGCTGTTTTTGACAGGGTAAAAAGAGTGTTGTTTTACACTACCATTGAGAAATTTTAACCAAAGTATGTTATAGACTTTTCATTAAGACCCTAAAGAATCATATCAACTTGTGGAAAATTAGCATCCAATGACCCCTTTAACCCTGCGCTGGTTGTTTTTCATGTCTGCGGGTTAAAGCGACCCCAGTAATGTGATATTTAGTCCCTAAAGTGCAAATTTGACCAAAAAACACGTATGTTACCCCCTGGAATGCAATTTTTACTGGGGGAACCCCCTCGAAATGCTAGTTTTTGGGCTAGTTTTGAGTAGCAATTGGGCGGGTTTTGTTGTGAAAACCTGGCAACCCTGACGCCAGTCAAACAAGACCGCACCTGCGGACCTGCCGTATGATCATCTGGGGCCAGCTGTTCAAAAGTAATCTGATCAGATTTTGGCCATCGGGTAAAATGGGTTACCTGATCCTGGATAGCAAAATCTATCTTTTTGAACAACTGGCCCCTGATTTGAAACAGTCATGAACCACCGGTTTGCGCTCACCGAGGCGTCGTGCATGGAGAAGACGTCTCGCACGTGTCTCATGGGCTGTCTGTTCCTCTTGCGCAGTGTTTGTGTGTAGTTATCCACCCGTTTCTTCACCATGGCGGCCTGTGAGCGCGTGAGCGTGGAGAGAAGAGCCTCCGCCGGACCGTCGCTCTGTGTTCCCGTCACCAGCGTGGAGAGCCCCGCCTCCTGCAGCCACGCCTCCTCAAGCTCCGCCTCTGAAACAATCAAACACACCGACTGATAGTACTCACGTGATGTCACACACTTACAGGAACGCCCACCTGGACGACAAAACAAAGCTTTGCTCCACTGACCGACAGTTATTTTTACTGTAAACGCAACGTGCAAACTTTCGCATTGAACCATTTCGCGCACTGGAGCATATAACAGGCTCATCTGCTTGCCTATAAAGTAAGCATAATCAATAAGGTGTGTACTGAAATTGTTCCTTTAATATCACTGTTTTAAATACATTAAGTGTTTTTCACAATGTTTTGTTGCGCTGTTTAGTGCTTGAAATATTGCAACGGGTGCATATAAAATATGGCCAAAACTTGCATTTTGTTCACATATCTTTGTTTTATTCTTTTGAGAGGTGATCTAAATATTTGCGGCTTGGAAACAGACTTGTGCTGCAGTTCTATGGATGTTTTGCCCTCTTGGTCTTCGAGCCGGTCACAAGACTGAAGGCTATGAATTAGACTCTTAAGGTCTTTGCACACAGAGTTCGAAAAAGTTTGCACGTTAAAAAATAAATACGACCTCACGTTAACACACTGCCTCCGAAACTTTCCTCCGTCATATAAAAAAAAAATTCAGATCAGGTTTGATTTTCTGTGTTTTTGCATCCATAGCAAGCATTCTGATAGGAAAGGATGATGCATACAAAAATTTCGGATGCAGTGTGCATGGACCTTTAGGCCCGTTCACACCAGAGACATGAACTATAATGATGGCTATAAAGTTTTAACTGTAAGAAGCGAGGGAGTGAATGATGATCCGTACGCACCGTCCACGCTGGCCCGCTCCATCTCCTCCGGTCCTCCCTGACGCTCCTCCTCGATGGTCTTCACCTCGCTCCAGTAGTCCTCCATGGAGTCCCGGGACACGCAGCGCTCCGGAGCGGACGGAGACAAACTCATGCTGCCTATCCGCTGATACTGAGCTTTCCTGCACAAACACAGAGAAACTGAACCCATGAGTGCGTCGGAGAACACACACAATACTGAAGAACATTCACTCAACAGAGAAACATCTGACTCAGACTTACACATTTACAATCAAGCCTCCGGAAAAAGAGAAAAGAGACAAAAGAAGAAAAGAAAAAGGGTAAAAACAAGAAAAGAGGAAAAGAAAAATGGAAAAAGAAGAAAAGGGAAAGAAAAAATAAGGAGGAAAAGACAAAAAGGAAAAAAAGAGGGAAAATAAAAAGAAGGGAATAAAGAAGAAAAGATGAAAATGAAATGCTGTCTATTAAGAGAAAATATCGATCCGGTTTCATCAAAAGCTTAGTTACTGTGTCACTCTACAAACGTCCCGTTTCACTCGCGTTACTAATTTCATCCTGAAAGTGTGATAATATTCACGTTTCATTCAGCGGTCACATGATCTCAACATGTCATCATCCTCGCGTGAATACACAGACTTTATTAGACCACGAATGTGAGTCATCATCTCATGTGAGGACACGGGTTTGTGCTACGTTTCTTCATCTGTAAACCCTTTCAAAATATTAAACCCATTAAAGACATTATTCATAACACAGCTGCGTGTTCAGTGAGACACTACAGTATCAGAGAATAGAGCTGAAGCACAATCATGAGAGAATCAGCATCAAACATCATCTCTCTGGCTTTCTATCAAATATTGATAAGCTACAGGAGCTGATGATGAAGATGAAGATGAAGATGATGGGCCAGGAAGTGGACCTGCGTCATTTAGAGGAAGTTATCGATCAGCGCAGCACATGATGGAGCCTGAATTGTGTTACATGAGGAACTTAATTGCCTCCAAACGTCCCTGCCTCGGTTTACACACATCAAGCCTTTGATGGAAACGCAATTTCCCTCCATTTTCTGGAAAAACAGAGTCACGTCAGAGAAAACTACTTCCTTCATGCATTCCATCGGCCAGAGGAACGCCAGGATCACAGCCGGACAAGTTCACAAAAACAAAAAACACAATGTGTGCGTTTCAGCATAGTTTCGCTTTCATTTCAGTCAATGTGAACATCTCCAGGACACTTTAATGCAAAAACATTTATGATCCGATTCTTGCCGATATTAATAAAACCATTCCTGACAAAGGTATATTCCAGGGGAAATGCAACTCTTTATTTATTAAATGCTTGACAAAAACAAAAACAATTTACTTAATAATAATAATAATAATAATAATAATAATAATAATGATGATAAGAAAATTTTATTTTATTTTAATAGCACCTTTCCAAAACCTAAGATCACTTTACAAACTTTGACAGAAGTAATATAATTTTTAAAAACTTTAAATATTTCAAAATAATAACTTGAACTAATATATATTTTATGTATATATAAATACACACACATACACACATATACACATGTATATTAGTGCTGTCAAACAGTGTCGCACCCAAAATAAAAGTTTTTGTTTACAGAATATATTTGTGTGTACTGTGTATTTATTATGTATATATAAATACACACACATACAGCATATATTTAGAAAATATTTACTTGTATATTTATATTCATATAAATTATATCATATATAAATATATAAATGTAACATTTTTCTTAAATATATACATGTATGTGTGTGTATTTATATTTACATAATAAATATACAGTACACATATATTCTGTAAACAAAACTTTATTTTGGGTGCGATTAATCACGATTAATTGTTTGATATATTAGCACTAATATATATATATTATATATTATATAAAATAATATAAATAATATAGTAAAAAAATAATAATAAGACTGCACTTTTTTACTTTTCAGCAAATAAAATTGTTTATTTTTTAGTTTTTAATACACTTAAAAGAATTCCTCCTTTTGCTTTTGTGTGTTTGCAAAGATGAAATACGACTGAAGTTCACTTAATTTGCTTTCATTTGCACAGAAAATAACCAAATCTCAGGTGTAAACACTATAAACACAAGCCGAGTTTAACCTGGGATATTCCTTCAAACAGAGAGCGGTTAACCGCACGGCCTGATGGGTAATCTGCTCATTCTGTCACTCTGAACCAGACAAAACACATGAGCAAACCACAGCGTGACAACAATATCTGAAGGACGCACAAAACACACAGTTCTGATGTGAACCAGAGACATTTCCAGTGCATCCACACTGAAACTTCACCATATTCACCCATTCACACACACACGAGAAAACAAAGCAAATCATTAAGAAACCTCTCAGATTTCTAGACACCAAATAAATATCAGTTATTCTGATCATACAATTACAAATGAGTCACTAAAGCAGAACAGAAGCATCTTCAGACTCACTGTGTGTTCAGATGAACACTGGATACGAAACTATGAACCTCCAAAACACACGAGACGTCCGAACGAAACCAGAACCGAACACAAACTACTCCAGCTGACGGTGTCAATCAGGTCCTGTACAAACTCCATAAATCCATGAGTCACAAAGGCAAACATAAAAGCACAGAGGATCACCAGAGAACTGAATCTGAGAGCTTGAGGAGCGTGTGGCTGTTCTCCTTCAGGTCCTGCTCTGAATGAATACAGCACGCATACCTCTCGGTGCTTAGAAAGACATCAGGAGGAGAACGAGACGAGACGAGAGTGTGTGTGTGTGTGTGTGTGTGTGTGTCTCCGCCCACCGGTCGCTCGCCCTGACCGCTCTCTCTCTCCTCCTCATGTCATTAATGTCCATTGTCTTCTCGGTTTACAGCTCTAAAGCTCATCTCGGCCCATTCAGACTTTGAGACACACAGAAACGTGTGTAATTTAGGAAAAGCACTTCCAGATGCTGCTAATGATCACAACAGCATTCTCAACACCGCTGCTTTAATTTAAACAAACATCTCACTCGATCCAAAACTCAACTCTGTACAGTCGCTTTAATCGACTTTGACACAGATTTTGATTGTATCAGGCACAAAATCATCTGACAAAAAGTTATTTTTTTGCCTTTCCATTGGCAGAATTTTCACTAAAGTTGACATGAAATCACAACAAACTGGGTTATTATAGTTGACTAAAACTAAAAATTATATTTTCTTTGTATAAAATTAAATAAAATGTAACTGTAATAAAATACAATTATTTAATCTAGTTAAAATAAACTAGAAAATAGAAATGTATAAAAACTAAAGATTTTTTTTTTTTTTTTTTTTTAATGACAAAAACAACAAAATCATTAAAAAAAAATACCTAAAAGTTCAATGAAAACATAGAAGGAAAAAAAAAGAAAATATTAATTAAATGCTCCATATTCACTCATGGAATATCCTAATTCACTCAAAAATACATTATTGATGTAAAACGGGTGGTATGTGGGGTTTTTTTCTATTCTATAAAGTTCTGTCATTAGTCATAAGTCTTTGTACTGTTAACAAATATAGAAATACTATTTAAAAACAATCACAAGACAAGAAACAATAACGTGTATGAAAAATAAAATATCAGGGAGGAAAAGCCTGTATATTATATTATATATATATGATGATGATGATATTTCACCGTCTGATCAGTTAAACTCATGAATCAAAATGAACTATTTATAGTATTTATAGTACACTACACATTTTTCTACAGAAAGAAGATGCTTGTTGTAATGAATCTTATTTTAGAGACACAGATAAAAATCCCATCAAACAACTGATTTCACTCAGAAACACATTACTGAAGTTAAATGGATTGTGAATGTGGTCACATATTGACTAGTTTCATCATTAAATCAAGTAAAAATAATCATGTTTAGACTAAAAAAACAAAAAGGCTGATGAAGAACAGGACATTTTCACAGTGCAGTATTAAAGTGTATATATCCTACATTAAACAAACTGGTTCACACTGAAAGCAGATCGCATCCATGATTGCCTGATTATTGTGAGATCAGGTAAACTCTCACAAGCATGCGGTCTTTAATTCTGGACGTGCCGCGGCCCCCCGTAATGAATGTAGGTCAGCGTTGAAGGAAACTAAACTCAAAACATGTGCTGCTTGAACCCGAGAAGCTGCTCGAAAGACGCAGAAATCATGAGCTCATTCCTCCAGGAACGTAAACAGCTGGAGCAAAGACTCGGATGCAAAGAAGACTAATGCAATTTAACTCTGCTTTGCATTTCAGAAAGGTACATTTGACAGAACTTGCATGAAATATGCCTTTCCTAACTCGTGAAGGTGCTCTTGAGGGCATGCATTTAATCAAATCAAAGCGTCTCCATCTCTGATGTTGATGAAAACAGGCGTCCATTTCATCAGAATGACTGTGCCAAGCGTCTCCTGGTGAAATATTGACTCACAGGTTTATTTTCACTCTCCGGGCGGCATAAACGAGCATGAATCCATCAGAAACACGAGCGGCTTTCCTCCCAAAGTCTTAAAGAGAAACATCTGGACTTTAAAAATACCTTTCCAGCATTTTAGAGTCGGATTCCAACAGAACCAAACTAGGACTGCACTCTTAAAAATAAAGGTGCTTCACGATGCCACAGAACAACCTTTTGTGTCTAAATGGTTCCATAAAGAACCTTCAACATCTGAAGAACCTTTCTGCTTCACTAAAGCTGCTTTGTGCCGAAAGAAGGTTCTTCAGATTATAAAAAGCTAAGAAAGAGATGTTCTTTGACTGAATGGTTCTGTGGCATCGCTGTGAAGAACATTTTAAGTGCATTTATTTTTAAGAGTGTGGGCGATACATGGTATAAACGTAAAACAAATTCACTTATTAAATATATTTGCAGAAAATATGCATGAAATATGCATGAAATATATGATATCATATATGTTCAGAAATAATATAAAATTAGAAAAATGTTAAATATTTCATTATACTCATAAAAGTCAAGACAATCTAAACTCAAAATGACTAATTATAACAGCTTCAGCAATGATTATTACCAGTAAATGAAAACAGTCTCTCATGCAAATATCAGACATATAGTAGTAGTTCTGCACAACTTTTCCATTGCTTTTCTATGTAAAGATGCACTTGACAGACATCTTTACTAAAAACTCAAGTTAAAAGAAGCTCAGCTCACGTCTCATAGCCTTGCGTTTTTTTCCATTCCATTGCCATGTCTGGTGTTTTTAATGCACGAGTGTCCCTGCAGCACAGAAGCAGTCATAAGCAGCAGCTATATCTGTAGCAATAGACAACAATACATTGTATGGGTCACAATTATACATTTTTCTTTCATGCCAAAAATCATTAGGATATTAAGTAAAGATCATGTTCCATGAAGATATTTTGTAAATTTCCTACCGTAAATATATCAAAACTTAATTTTTGATTAGTAATATGCATTGCTAAGAACTTCATTTGAACAACTTTAAAGGTGATTTTCTCAATATTTTGATTTTTTTGCACCCTCAGAATCCAGATTTTCAAATATTGTCCGATCATAACAAACCATGCATCAGCGGAAAGATTATTTATTCAGCTTTCAGATGATGTATAAATCTCAATTTCGAAAAATTGACCCTTATGACTGGTTTTGTGGTCCAGTGTCACATTTGCTACAAAAAAAAAACAACTAAAAAAATTACAATTGGTTCAAAACATTACATTGGAATGAATCGTTAAAATCCCTAAACCAAATTTCATGAGGAAGAACCTGAGAAATAGACCTACAGGTGCTTCCTCACTAAACATTAGTGATGCTTGACTTAGCAATCAGTTTACATAATCAAACTCACATGCACGAGTGTTTCGGTGCAGAATAGAAAGGGAATGTTGATTAAAACGCAGTGCACAGCTGGAATCTGACCCCAAAGCCGCCCTAAACACCCCACACACACTATATTTAATCAGCTCGGGCCGGTTTATCCCGAGCACTTCAGCGCCGTCAGCAGATCGCAGCACTCCAGCGGGTAAAAGCCGGAGCATTAGCTGCAGACAACAGATCAATAGAGCGGCTCTGGACTTTAAAGATTCATATCAGCCGGATTGATGAGCTAATGGAGCAGTAATGACTGAGAGCGTTAGATGAAGAGTGTTAGTGTCCACTGATGACTAACGGCATGCTTGACTCGCACACTAAACCTGCACAAACCACAAACACTCCTTCATTATCAAGCGTGACAGAAGAGGGTTTTAAACCCAATCCTTGTGCTCCAGCCACATTCAGATCAATGTGTGACCCTGGAGCACAAAACCAGTCACAAGGGTCAATTTTTGGAAATTGAGATGTATACATCATCTGAAAGCTGAATAAATAATCTTTCCATTGATGTATGGTTTGTTATGATCGGACAATATTTGTCTGAGATACAACTATTTGAAAATCTGGAATCTGAGGGAGCAAAAATATCTAAATATTGAGAAAATCTCCTTTAAAGTTGTTCAAATGAAGTTCTTAGCAATGCATATTACTAATCAAAAATGAAGTTTTGATATATTTACGGTAGGAAATTTACAAAATATCTTCATGAAACATGATCTTAATATCCTAATGATTTTTGGCATAAAAGAAAAATGTATAATTTTGACCCATACAATGTATTGTTGGCTATTGCTGCAGATATAGCTGCTGCTTATGACTGCTTCTGTGCTGCAGGGTCACATATGACAAGATGAAATCATAATGATTCACTGAAATCAGCTGAATTAAACTATTATTAGTTCAGATAATAACCTGTGGCTTTACCGCGGTACACTGATGGTACTTTAATATGTGGGTGAATCTCATCAAACTATATCGTAAAAAATGATTTTTCAAAGTTGTAAACAACAGAGTTGTTTTACAAGAAAATACTATTTCAGTATTTATACTTTAATTCAATGTATTACTTGCTATTTCTTTGTAATTATTTGTGAAATTTACTACCAATTTCTGAGTGAAAATTGTTTAAAAAAAATTCTATAACTTTTTTTCTTTTCTTTAAATTCTGGTTTTAATTTTAGGGTGAAATATAATAGCTTCATGTGTTTGTGAGAATCACCCATATACCATATTCATATTCCTTGCAATTTACTTTAAAGTACTTTAAAGAATGGTACTAGTCCAAAAAAATGAAATTACTGTATGTATGGTATTTATTTGAAATAGAAATCTTTAGGAACATTATAAATGTCTTTAGTGTCACTTTTGATCAATTTAATGCGTCCTTGATGAATAAAAGTACTTCTCTCAAACAAATAAAAACTCCTAATGAGCTCAAACATTTGCATGGCAGTGTATGAGTGTGTGTTCACTACAGACTGAGTGTGCTTTTACAGAAAAGGAAGTCCACTGCCACTGAAACTTCCTGTTTGGCTCAAGCCATTGGAAAGCCTGTTGAGTGTCAAACATGTGCTATATAATGCTCTATATTACCCTGAACACACCCACAGAAATCAATAACACAACATTAACTTCCTATTAGCCTCAGACGACGCTCTCAGACACAACGGAAGAACAGAGAGGACGAGACGAGCTGTCAAACCCTGAACCGAACCAAACCAGCATCTGCTGTCATTAATCAAGGTCAGAGAGAGACTAGAATAATAATGCGTCACACAGAGCAGGAGGATCAGATTACACGAGCGCAGATACATGCTGTATTCTTGAGAACATTTCTATAGTTTATAAGCCATGTTCAGATTCAGTCACGCGTCTAATGAAGCTCAAACACTGATCCAGACACAAAACACATGATTTAGATTCAATCGTGAAACAAAAACTCCCAACCAAACACCTCACGCCAACGGTACGATTTACCAGTCAAATGTGGCTCCTCACGTTCATGCAAAGCAGCGTGTGACTGCGGTAAAGTCACACAAACATCATGTGTGTGTGAGTAACTAACACACACACAGCAATAATTCATTCACACAAAAACACAATCTCTAATGCGTAAACACTTCCTCTGATCCGCCAAAACTGGTTTGTTCATTGTTTTGGTCCGTCTGACTCAAATATCACCGACTCAAAAATCATAAAATTACTGTATATATGGTGTGCAAATAATGCAATATAAATTTTCACCTACACTACACTGTAAAACAAAAATGTTTTCACTTTGTTTAACTAAGTTGCATTCACTCAGAATATTAGGTATTTGAACTTAACAAATTTAAAGTTATTTGAACATAAAGTTCAGTTGAAATAACTTTATAAAAGCAACGGGGAACTTTAAGTTGTTTTAAATACTTATTGTTTTCTTCACTCTACTTAACTTTAAGTTATATATTAGTTAAGATGCATTTGCTTGGATTATTAAGTATTTTCAACTCGACACATTTCAAGTTATTTGAACTTCTAGCTGGAATGTGTGTATATCTCTAAGTTTTCGATACCAAAGTTCATGTTCATTTAACTTAATTTGGCTTATTTATTTTCATATTTCAACCAAACTTAGAAACTATAATAAACCTTATCATAATGCCAAATAATTCAAAACATCAAAAATTGCAAATGTGAAATTATGAACACACCTTTAATTCAACAAAGAATTTATTGTCAATGAAACATGACATTTTCACCAAACCAAGATGTTTCGCTCTGACAAAACCACCACCAACAGCGGCTCAAAATCCTACTTTTTCCCCTTTCTTTGTGTTACTGTAGTTTTACTGTTAAATTCACACTTCTATTATTGTTCGTAATGCATGAACACGTGCTTATGCTTTGGATTTGGATAAAGTAATGAATGCAAATGTTAAAATTAAAGCCAAGAAATAAAAAAAACCAACAAATGAAACCAGTTTAATCTGAGCTTTGAGATGAATTATTAACCATCTTTTCTTCAAACACAAACAAACTTTGATGATGACCGTATCGCAGGAAAGCGTGTCACTGCTTTAGTATTATCTGCAGGCGCTTATCACTCAAACCCTCATTAACCTCCTGTTTACCGACTCCCTCTTCCTCATCTGACCCACAAACAGCATCGTATACAGCACTCGAGGCTGGTTTACCGTAGTAAAGCTGCTCTGATTACCTGTGCATGTTGGCGTGTGCGCTCTCGTAGCCATCCGGACGCGAATGAAGCGTTTCTGGCAGGAATTCTGCTGTTCTTCAGTCAAGTGGAATGTGGTCCGGCAGCATTGATGTCACTCGCTCCTTCTGATCTCAGATCAGTCTCAGCTGCTTTATGGCTTTTTATAGCCAGCTCAATAGAGTCTAGAGTTCACGTGTCTCTTCTCAATGAACAAGTTCAGAGATTCCACAGAGAATGGAATTCTTAGGAATATGAGAGACATCTTGATCTGCAGTGCAAGAGTCATGACACTCATTTATTTGCTTATCTGATGAGTCACATACAAATAGCGCCCAACCCTAGAGATTTATCAATAGTTTCATGTCTGAATGTTGCTTGTTTTACTTTTGTGAAATCTGAAAACTGAATGGGGGGGGGCTAGATTTTTATATATTTATTTACAGGTAAAAGTTTGCACTAAGGTCCCATTAGTGCATTAACTAAAATAACTAACAGCGTGCATTACATTTGTTACAGTATTTATTATTATTTGTTAGCTTAGCATCAATTAATATCTGTTGCATTCCTAAAACAAAATATATGGTTTGGTAAGATTTTTTATGAAAGAAGTCTCTTCTGTTCATCAGGGCTGCATTTATTTATTTAAAAATACAGTAAAAATGTGAAATATTATTAGAATGTAAAACTGCTGTTTTCTATGTGAATATGTGTTAAACTGTAATTTATTTCTGTGATGCAGCTGTATTTTCAGCATCATTACTGCAGTCTTCAGTGTCACATGATCTTCAGAAATCATTCTAATATGCTGATTTGCTGCTCAACAAACAGAAATATGGCACAACCTGAGAGATTTATCAATAGTTTTTGTCTTAGAAAGTCACTTTTTTTTTTTTTTTTGCTTTGTTTTTTTTTACTTTTTCCAAAATATGAAAACTAAAAAAATGATCTGGCTTTAAAAAATATATAATAATAAAAATACATTTTTTAAAAATCTACACTTCCATATTTATTTACAGGTAACACTTTACAGTAAGTTAACATAAGTGCATTAACTAAACACTTGTAAAGTGTTAATTTACATTAAACTAAAGTGACTTACAAAAGAGAAACAAAAACAATTAGTCAGAGAGCCAACAATATTCATAAAAGATATTCATGTACTACAACCACCAAAACCCACAGCAGCTGTATTTAAGATGCCTTCATTTTCCAGATTATAATTGGCTCTGGAATCATCATCATCATCATCAGTGATGCTCTGGCCGGTCAGCATCTGTTCTCGTGTTAAACTACAGTCTGTGCAAGACAAATGTCAAACTATCTGGATTAGAAGTGAACAAAAAGAGATTTACATACAATCACTGAACAAACCAATAACTTCCTCTGATGCTTTTGTGTGCAATCCAATCAAACCATGAACACGTCCAGCGCGTAGATCACTCCGAAATTAATAAAGTTCAATTAAATTAGGCCTATTTTGGGAATATTAATATTATTATGATTTACTGGCATTACTGTCATTTGGGGGAAATAATCATCCTATTGCATTTGTACTGTAATACAGTAAATAAAAATAATTTATTCTAGTAATGAGAATCAATTGAGAACCAAACTATTTTGGATCCAAATGACTTCCATTGTATTTTTTCTCCATTTAATGGATTTAATTCTGTCACCGATGGAGTTCTGGTTCCTCTGGCTTGCTCAGTTGTGGACACTTATTTTCCAGCGATATCTTGTCATTTGAAATTATTGACACTATTTTCCTATTCTGATATTAGAAAGTTGCTTTGACACAATCTGTATTGTTAAAAGCACTATATAAATAAAGATGACTTCACTTGACTCAATAGGAACCGAAACGGTTTGCTTCCAAACATTCTTCAAAATATATTTTTTCATGCCCCACAAAAGAAAGAAAGTCAGTTTGGAACAGTAAAAACAAAATTAAATAAAAAGAGACAACTGATGATTTGTGGGTGCATTGTCCCATTAAGAATAATGAGAATTACAAAAACCTTAAAGTGAAATGTACAGAATCGTTACAGTCATGAGACGCGTTTAACAATCGTGAAAATGCAACGTATGTTGTTAATGCTCCTGAATACAGGCTTCACTCTTTATGCTAAATATTTTTTCTTATTTTCTCTTTTGATTTTGATGTGGCATGTCAAAGTCATTTCAGTTTCAGGATGATAAGCTAGTCAGATGTGTGTGTGTGTGTGTGTAAACAAACGTCCAGCGTCAGCGACAGCAGCACACGACTCACACATTCAGGGACACACAGAGACTCGCAGGAGTACAGGACTTCCCTTTGTACAAGACAATACGCTGACAGAAACGAGCTTTCAGCAAGAACACACACACACACACACATACAACGGCGCTTTCAGCCTGTGTGAATTGTGTCACTTAGTAGGATACAACACGACACCACTGACCTCTAGACAACAGCTGTGTGTGTGAGTGTGTGTGTGAGTGTGAGTGTGAGTGTGAGTGTGAGTGAGTGAGTGTGAGTGTGTGTGTGTGTGAGTGTGAGTGAGTGAGTGTGAGTATGTGTGTGTGTGTGTGTGTGTGTGTGTGTGTGTGTGTGTGTGTGTGTGTGTGTGTGTGTGTGTGTGTGTGTGTGTGTGTGAGAGTGTGTGTGTGAGAATGGCACATTCATCATGTCAGAATAAACTTTTACAGAACTAAACTCTCCCCAGACGGCTGGATTGATGCACAGGTATTCTAGGCATGTGCCTATGCTCGCACTCCCAGGGGCCCAATTACAATAAGAAGAAATAATTACTATTTATTCTACGAGTTCCCTACAATAGCAAAAGAAGCATAAGCCAAAAAGGCATTTACCAAGAAAATAACTATAGCAAACATTCAAATATAAACGACAAACTATAGCCATGTTTTCCCAACTAATTTAAGTTTTAATATCTAAAGAAAATTATTTTGCCACAACAAGCGGTAACCCAGGTGAAACATGTACACTTCCATAATATAATTAAAGTGCTCTATTTCTGCGCACTAATTTTGTACTTAATATACTAAAAATGATTTTTTAGATAAACTTAAGTGTACTCAACAGTGCTATTTTGGGACACCGTGAATATAAACTAAAATGCACTTTTAATGTACTATCTCTGTTTTAAAAAATGTATTTAGTCACCACTTGAACTATCTTTCATACACTAGTACGCTCAAGTGTACTACAAGTGCTGACTAAATACATTTTTTAAATACAAAGAGAGTATGTTAAAAGTGCATTTTAGTTCATATTCACAGTGTCCCAAAATAGTCGAGCACACTTAAGTTTATCTTAAGAAGTACTAAAGAATCATTTTTAGTACATTAAGTACAAAAGTAGTGTGTGAACATAGAGCACTTTAAGTACATTATGGAAGTGTACGTTTTTCACCCGAGACATCTGACCCTAGATCATGAAAAGCTTGAGTCCTGTAGACGTGTCTGTGCTACTCCTCATGCTGTCATTAACTCTAGCTCCTGCTCTACCACCGATCCGCTCTCTGGCTCCCATCTAATGGAAATATTTCAAGACAGAAGAGCAGAGAGCGTCCCGTCGCTGCCTGACTCTGAGACGTCCCGATCATGACATCATCTGATGAGACACCAGAGGACAAACTCGAGTGATGCATGCTGGGAACATCAGAAAACTAGCAAAAACTGAACTAAACTAACTCTGGAACGGCTTTACAAACACTTTTACTGAGTTTGCCACTGTTTTGTAGGAACTCTGATAAAACATGTTTGATACACCTCACAAACACAACGTGATTTCTATGGAAACATGTTTATGCCACACAAATAAATAAATAGAAAAGGTCATTGCAACTGACTTTTTTTCCCCTCAATTTACATCTTGCATAAGTTAACATCTCACAATTCTAATCTTGCAATTCTGAGTTTACATTACGCAATTCAGTTTTTTTTTTTTTTTTTAATAATTGCTTTGTTTATATCTCAGTGGCAAATAAATAAAAAGTGCCAATTAACTTTTTTTATTCCATGGTTTTCGGCAATTTAGATTTCGGAACGGTAGTTGTTCAGATGACTGACAGAATTAATAATTACTTAAAGAGCTGTGCATTTGTGCATTAAGCAAACACTTTATCCACAGTGACATGCGTGAGGAATACGGGGCAGGGTGGAATATGATCATGTGTTCAATATACTGTATTTACTCAGCAAATATTTGAAGATTTTAAGAACATGTTCAGTATCAGACATGAGAACAGAATTACAGCGAAACGTATGTGCGCCATACAGACTCAACCATTTAATCTGACAGTGACTGATCACTGAACAAAACAAACTCTTAATGTTCAGAATGCAATTGAACAGAAATTAGATTTAGATCATAAACTCTGAGAAGATCATGCAAAATAAAGATGCAATTTACTTAGTGCTGATATGAGCACATAAAAACATACTAAAGACCTAAAGCACAAATAATACATCAGAAAATATGAAATGCAACTCAATAAGAGCAAAAGAGAATGAAATTACAAACTTTACAAACACCTCCGATCTAAAAACAACATACAATCCAAAATAAAACATCAGAAGAGACCAAAGAAAAGTTTAAAGGTAGAGTTTATGGTGTGTGTGTGTGTGTGTGTGTGTGTGTGTGTGTGTGTGTGTGTGTGTGTGTGTGTGTGTGTGTGTGTGTGTGTGTGTGTGTTTGTGTGTGTGTGTGTGTGTGTGTGTGTGTGTGTGTGTGTGTGTGTGTGTGTGTGTGTGTGTGTCTGACCTGTTGTCTGCTGCGTGTTTCTGCTCATCTCCGTGAATCCTGAATGAATGAAACGCAGTCAGAATCACTCCTCCACAGTCCTTCACATCCATCATCCATCAGATCCCGAACACACTCACGGAGATCACCGCACGCGTGTGTGTTTCTGCTGTAACTCAGGCGAGTGTGCGCGTGTGTGTGTGTGTGTGAGGATCCGACTGCCATGAAACGCGGACTCGCGGGGGCGGAGCTACAGCCGTCAGCGTCCAATCAGCGCACGGGGGCGTGCATACATTAACATAAATAAATTCTCTAGTCAAACAGTATTTTTTTTTTTAATGGTTGTTGTTACAAAGTATCAAACAAAGCACTTTAATTAAGAAATTTACATTTTCCCACATGTCTAATAATGTACAATAATACTGCAGTGATGAAAACTGTGAAATTACACAAATGGAAGTGTGTGAATGATGTAGAGAGATGAAGTGGCACAAATGAAAACTTCTTCTTTATCAGCTTCCATCTGTAAGAAAGGACATTCCACCGCAGACAAACGAGGCGTTAATGAAGCACCTGGTTATATAACTTCTTCAAACATCAGCTCTTCCTCTTTACTCCTGATATCGTGATAAATTCACACTGATTCTGTTCCTCTGTGGTCGCATCGATCCACTTCGGTCAGACTCTGTGATTTACAGTTTAATGCTGCTGACAGATGAACTGCCACAGCAGCTTTCTGTTCATCTGTCCGTCTCATAACCTGCTGCTGTTCTTCATCATTTATTTTCACTGAACCGACATATCTAAAGCCTTATGACAGTTTACAACACGATATAACTCTATCCAACTAAAGAAGAAAAGTGTGTACTAAGACAAGCATCACTTTTACTGTAAGCAACAACACAGAACACCCTAGCAACCACCTATCAACCAAAAAACACCCTAGCAACCACACAGAACACCCTAGCAACCATAAGGTTTATATATCTTCTGGTCACCTGCATTTATTTTATTAAAAATTTTTAAAAAGCAGTAAAAATGTGAAATATTATTACAATTTAAATCAGCTGTTCTATGATATTCTATGTGAATATGTGTTAAACTGTAATTTATTTCTGTGATGCGCAGCTGTATTTTCAGCATCATTACTGCAGTCTTCAGTGTCACATGATCTTCAGAAATCATTCTAATATGCTGATTTGCTGCTCAGTTATTATCAGTTATCATTGATGGTCTGCATTTAATCTCTTTATCCTTTGAATGAAGGTCTCTAATAAATGTGAAATTAAGATTGCAGGAGCGTGAGCTCATAGATGTGCTCTGCGTATGATTTATTCAGCACATGAGGATTGATTTCTATCAGTCACTTCCTGTTTCAGGGCTGCTGCTGCTCATACGCTGAATAAAAGATGAGCGACGGGGCTTCAGCGCAGCTCAACACATTATACATCCTTCTAGAAACCCTCCTCTGTCCATCTGGAGCGATTCTGGAGAGAGCAGGAGACATTAGTTTCTAGAGGTGTGAAAGCACAGCATCTTCAGGTGTCTTTATATCCGCTGTTCCTCAGGAAGAGTTTGGCTGTGTTTTGCCTCCACTATCAGATTTCCAGGAACTCACCTGCTGACAAATTTCCATGCGTGCTGAATTTATCACGTGATTCCTCCGAGATGACTCACAACGAACCAAGTTTGAGTAGAAATTCCTCTGAAATGATTAAGAAACCTTTTATATGCTATCAGCTCGATATGAGGAAATAATAATGAAATGATTGAAGAAATGGAGAGAATCAACAGCCAAACTCTGGGATGAAATCAGTGTTATTTTGGTATATTATTATAGTTTTTATTAATATTGTGAATCAGCTTTTATTTTATATTTTTCATTTTAGTTTTAGTTATTTTGTTTTGTATTTTTGTCATTTTTAGCTGTTGTTTAAGTCTATATTTTTATTCATTTTGATCTCAGTTTTAGTTTTAGCTATTTTAGTTTAGTTAATCAAGTAAAATTAAAGTAATGAAAATGTTTATGTTTTTTATGATTTTAGTTTTAGACCCTGCTTGCAATAAAGTGAATTTTAACTGAAATAAAATAATAATTTGAAAAATTTAATTTATTTTATTTTAACTAGTTGCCAAGGCATCGATTCTCATTTTCATTGAAGAATTAAATAACTAAAACCAAAACTGAAATAAAAAAAATATATATAAAAAAAAAATTATATAAAACATTTTAAAAATAAAAATAACAGCATTACTAAAATCTTAAATGAAAATAAAAACACAAAATATACAATAAAATTCACAATATTAATAAAAACTATAATAGTACCTCTGATGCTAAAATAACACAGATTATGACTTGTCCTTCATTGTTGAAGCAAAGTAATTGTGCACATACTGTAATTCACAACTAATGTATAGGACAGTTGTCAAAGATAGAAGATTTATAAGCATACAGTACATGAATTCTTGTGTGTTGTTTGAGTGTCTAGACCTGCTGCTGATGAAATGATTGATCTTTGATTGACAGATTGAGATGTTTTGGGTGAAGCGAGTGGTCAGTGCTGATGTGTTGGACGCCGCGGTGGAAACAGTGTCGTGGATCTCTGGAGGATCTCGCTGTCTGCCACTTCCTGTGACCTCTGACCTCTCCCTTTCCTCTCGGAGCAGCCGCTTAGCAGGCCTGACTAAACACACAATAACCTGAGGTTACCAGCGTCTCACAATAACACAAGACACTTAACACGACTGAGTGATGAAATATACCGTTTTTTACAATCGTTTTCGCACTAATAACAGAACATTCATATCATTTTTCAAAACTCTGGACACATAATTCACAACATTTTTCAAAACACTTAACACTTTTTCCAAATGCTTGGATACAATACACATCAAAGATCTTTTGTTCACTGAACTAAAAATTCAGAATGACAATGATCTAACTATCAACTGATACAACTGCTCTAAATGCTACATAACTGTTGCATAACTCCTGAAGCATAGTTTTATGGAAAATTATGAACAACATTATGAAAGTGAAGCAACTGAGGACTGAGTGTGTTCAGGTGTGATCAGTTTCAAGATGCCTGTTGTTGGGAGGGGAAAAAAATCCCCAGAATTGTATATCATTGTTATCAGTATTTGTACAGTAAATGTCTTTTTAGAGGGTGATGAAAACCATTCATATTTTTGGATGAGGGAGGCTTTACTCTGGCCGAGAGATGGAGGAGAGTTTGAGAGTCCAGCGGCTGAGAGCGGCCCAGAACGACCCGACCCCCCCACCCCCCACTGAATGTGATTTTGAGGGGAGCTCATGACAAAATCAGTGCAATGGGCCCAGAATTCCTAGCAACGGCACCGAGTGCAATCATGGTTTCAGGCCCATCAGTTTATCAGCTTGTATTTACCCCCATACTCCTCTTTCCTTACTGTAACCCACTGAGCAGTTTTGCTCCACGTGGAGGAGGAGGGTCTACAATAGACTCCTCACAAACAATCTCTCTTCTCCAGGCCATAGATGATGCATGCAGTGATATCACAGGAGACCGATGTCAGGCCTGGATCTGCCGTGCAGGAAGAGTTTGTTTCCGAGATGTTTAACTAATGAAAACATCTGTTATGATGTGGATGAGAACCTGTGGCTAAATCTACAAGACAGGGTTGATAAAAACTTGAAAAACACTTTGTGTCTAGAGTTTTGAAAAATGACATGAAGGTTCTGTTATTAGTGCAAAAATGATTGTAAAAAACTGTAATACAGCACAGACGGCTGCTTGTGTGTGTGTGTGTGTGTGTGTGTGTGTGTGAGTGAGTGAGTGAGAGAGAGTGTGTGTGTGCATGTGTGAGTGAGAGAGAGAGTGTGTGTGTGTGTGTGTGTGTGTGTGTGTGTGTGTGTGAGTGAGTGAGTGAGTGAGAGAGAGAGAGTGTGTGTGTGTGCATGTGTGAGTGAGAGAGAGAGAGTGTGTGTGTGTGTGTGTGTGTGTGTGACTGTGTGTGTGGAGCCATTAGCAGGATGGTTTGCATTATTAATGAGATGATGTAAGATGTGGATGGCATCTGTTGGCACTGAAAACAGCAGTGAAATGACGTCTTGTTGGAGAAATGTGTTTACATTTGGAAGATGCTTTTATTCAGAGCGATTCACACTGGGTTAGGGTTAGGGTAGGGTTTATAAACTCTCCAAGCAATGTTATTTTGAATTGAAAATGTTTCTGTTTGATTTAAATTTTAGTTAAAATTTTGTAATTTTGTTGTGTTTTTGTCATTTTTGTTAGTTCTTTTAATATGTCCATATAGTTTTTATCACATTTTAGTTTCAGTTAGTTTAGTTCTTCAGTTTTAACTAAACAAAAATCAGAAATGTTGACTAGGCAACTAACTAAAAATGTGTAAAATATTCTGTTTTATTACAGTTCATGTTTACTTTATGTTCATGTTCAAATTTGTATTTTTTGGGGGGGAGGGGGGCTTACTTTTAGTTTTTGTTATTGATAACCTTGTTTCAAAGTCCAAGTTTGGGTTTGTCTGTGGTCATAAATAGCTTCATATCAAATAATGGACAGTATTGTGACTGTCACACACTTCAGCACAAAGTGACTTACGTTGCATTCAAACTACACGTTTTATCAGTTCATGCATTCCCTGGGGTTTGAACCCATGACCTTGGTGTTGCAAGCGCCATGCTGTATTGCTTGAGCTGTGTTTGCTGCATGTGCTGTCAGTGCAGGAGTGTAAGACGGCAGAAATCAACAGGATTCTGGAATGTTCTGAGATGTTCTGACCCCTGACCCCTGACCCCTCATTCCTGCCGGAGATAAACGACCCTCATCCACACAGCACTCTTCCTCTCCAATCTTTAACTCACTCAGTACGAATGATAGAGAGTCTAGAGCAGTCAGTGTGTGTGTGTGTGTGTGTGTGTGTGTGTGTGTGTGTGTGGATGGAGATGATGGTTTACATGCAAATATCAAATCACAAAATCAAGAGTGTAAAATGATCATGGACATTCATTAACAATTCATTACCAAAACTGCTGTACTCTTAAAATGCAACATATTTATTTATTATAAATATTAGTTATAAAATATAATATATGCATGAAATGTTCATTTATTTCTAGAATTATAGAAAAATGTAATTGTGACCTTTTTGTATCATAATTCATACTTTTTTCGTCCACTTTTGAAATAAATGCAGAATTCAGAGGAAAAAAGTCAGAAGTGTGAGATAAAAGTCACAGTTATCTTTTTTATTTTATTTCGAGGAGGAAACGAGCTTCAGAAGTTTTCTGGAAGTGTCTCTCTTGAAGGTGCAGTTACTGTCACTTCAGTCAGAGCCGAGTGTGTTTCTGTGAGTTCTGCTGATAGTAATAACACACCTGATTCATACCTGATCATTTGAGGAGTAAAGTCCTGTCAAACACTGTAATTACTGAGAGCTCAGACAGAAAGACACTGCGCGTCTGATCCTCCTTCATCCGTGTGTGTGTGTGTGTGTGTGTGTGTCATAAATGAGAACAGATCAATTACAACAGCTGTCTAGTGTTTATAATGTAAAATGCATTAGGATTTTTAAACACACACACACACACACACACACACACACACACACACACACACACACTCACCCACGCACGCACACACACACACACACACACACACACACTCACCCACACACACACACACACACACACACTCACACACACACACACACACTCACCCACGCACACACACACACACACACACACACACACACACACACACACTCACCACGCACACACACACACACACACACACACACACACACACTCACACGCACACACACACACACACACACTCACGCACACACACACACACACAAACACACACACACACACACTCACGCATGCACGCACACACACACACACACACACACTCACCCACGCACACACACACACACAAACACACACACACACACATGTAAATCTGTTGTAGTTAGAGCTGTTTTTGGCTCTTTACGTTTGAAGTCACACATCAGTCTTCTTTATAGGAAAGGTCACGTCTTCCTCAAGCCCAGTGCATGAAGGGTAAAGACCAGTGTGTCCAGGCTTGTTATATTTCATTGCAAGCTGTTTGTGTTTGTGTTTGGATGCAGCGAGTGTTTGTGAACACACTGAGATCAGATCTGAGATGTTTGAGCTGGTTTGTAAACTGTGAGAGTGAGAGAAACGTCAATGAAGTTCCTGTCAGTGTGAATGTGAAGCACGAGACGCACGTTCCTCCGTGAAAGAATGTTTATGAGCGTTATAAACACACACACACAATCTCTGACTCGTTAACCAGCACAGCACTGGCTCTGAAGCGTCTCAGGCTTGAGCTGACCTCTGACCTCTGACAGCATGACCCTGATTATTGACATGTTTACCCAGAAAATGTTTGAATCTTTGTCCTGCACTGAAGTCACTGCGCTCTTCATCATCTTCATTATCAGAGTGATTTTGCTGTGTTTAGCCGATGTGTGTTTTGAGCAACGGAGCTGCGCTGTAATATCAGACTGCTACATGATTTATGATAGATTACATTCAGATGAAAGATTCATGAGCTGAATAAGATTCATTACAGCCAGAGACTGAGAGAACGACTCTTCACTGTGTGTTCAGATAGTGATGGAATGCGTTCTAACAGACAAACACAATAAATACATCAATGAGCGATCAGATCAGACTCTACTGACCTCTGCTGGACATCAGTTCTGAGACACTCCAACAGAATAGAATTATAATATACTTCATAGAATAGAATTTCCATTTGCATTTTTAATCTACATTTTTTATTTTATGTTACAATACTTCACTCATTCTGGCAGATCAAAAAAATAAACAAAAATCATGTTTATGTAAAAGAAAAAACTAAACTTTCAGAAGTAATAGAAGTAAAAAAAAAAAATCAAAGATGGAAAATTATAACCAACTTTATATATTTATCATCAATAAGTCTAAGTTTGTTTCAATCTCATACATTTTAACTATTAAACCATTTTTTAAACTTAAATTTAATTGTCGTCACAATTTATGCTGGATTTATGCTATTTGTATATATTTGTATTTAAATAAAAATCAAACAGATGCAAATAGTTAATTAATAACACTTAATTAATTAATTAATTAATTGTTTGAGTGCAGAAATCTGATCTGTGTAATTTACGTTTGACTGACAAATATGAATCACATTAAGTTTATTGATGATTTATGATCATTTCATGTTAATGTATCACACTTATGCATTTATAGCACAATCAGTTGTTTCAAATGTTTCTTCATTTTGCTATTATAATCATTAATTATTAATCATTATAAATAAGTATTTTAATAAATTTGTATATATTATTGTTATAATTGTTATAAGAAGTTAATCATTAAGAAATGCCATACGTTCTGAGGGAAAACATGTAGTTTGTGGCAAATATTTGGTAGTGTGAGGTGATTTGATGAGTTGAGAATATTCTAGAGATGCTGTGTTGCTGATGAGTTGTTGTTGTTTGCTCTGGTCACGTGATCTCGCTCCTCCAGTAGAGGGCTCGTGTGCTGCGCATGCGCACTGCTCAGTGCTGTCTGTCACCGCGTCTGTCTGGCGGATCTCTCAGGCTCTGAGTGCGGGTAAGAAATCATCAAATATACGAGCTACAATCTGCGCTTTTGTGTTGAATCTGCTCCACAGGTGTGAGATTGTGTCGCGAGGAGTGTGATGTGTGTGTGATGTGTGTGTGATTCCCCTACAGCCGCAGTTGTGTGTGTGTTTGTGTTAACGCTGCTCGGCTAATGTGTGTGTTTCTGCCGTCTAAAGCCAGTGAAGATGAAGATGTAACTCGTGTGTGTGTGTGTGTGAGAAGTGTAACAGTGTGTGTTTGATGTGTGACGCGTTACAATGTTTCTCCGTCAGCCGCTGACGCGCCGCGAATGTTACATTGTAACTCCTGCAGTTTCTCCCGCGCCGCTCCAGCGCGAGATCTGTCGTGTTCTTCTCATTCTGTCTGTCTGTCTCTCTCTGTGTGTGTGTGTGTCTGTCTGTCATCACATGTGTGTGTTTGTGCTGAAGTCGCCATTTTCCTGAGCTCGTCATGGATGTTGTGTGTGAGACTCTTTCTTCTTCTTCTTCTCGTGTGAATCATTCGGAGCTGCTGCACCTGTTGAATTTCACTTTTACTTCAGATTTCATGGACATCAGCTAGTTCCCTCAATCACTTCTGTGTGTACAGCGTTAAAATGGCTTATTGTAGAAAAATGCCGTGTTTACTTTCAGTTTTCCTGCTGGACTCTGAATCAATGCTACTGAAATCCTCAGAAAGGATTGTGATCAGATGTTCATCCTGACTAAAGTGTAGTGTGAGTAGTTTTGTTTAATTAACCCGTTTAATCCCAGATTTTTCCAGACATGAAAATATCCAAATGATGTGTCATTAGTAACCCTTTGAAATAATAATCTTTTTTTTTTAAAGTGTGTGAAAACTGTTTTATGGTCGGTGGGATAATGTTTATACTGAATTAACATATTTCTGCAGTCATCAAAATTGTTATATATCTTAGCCCAGCTATTTTAAACTGTTTCTAGGGCTACTATTATGCATAAAAAAACCCTATACAACATTGATAGGACAAAAATACAACCATCAACATATATCATGTGTAACACATATCAAGTTTTTATATTAGTGCCACCAGTATTATAACATCAATATTGTGACTTATTTGTAACACTGAACTTTTTATTTAGTGCAAAAAATCTTAGTGCATTATAAAATATAATCATATATTAATACTAGACGCCTTAAAGATAATGTGTGCCAAAAATCTTTGTCATATCTTTGTTAACACGCTTTACTAGCCTTTTGTTTCGGAGCTTTGATGCAGTCATCATCTCAAGGTGCAAACAGGAATTAAACTGATCTGGTCATGTGACAATCTGCACTAATCATGTGACACTGCACACATTTAATTGAGACCCTTTTAGTTTTTCCATATTTGCAGGAAGTGCACTAAAACACCAGTCGGTAAGGTTTTTAGAGCTTTATGAATGAAAACCTTTTTTATGGTCACTATTGTGACCGGTGGGATTAAACAGGGTTATTAATCATGTAGTTTTGTTCGTGTTTTTAATAATGAGGGCATTAAAACCTCTTCATGTTTCATATGTCAACTTATTTGATATGATACAAGTGACGAATGTGTGCAGGAATGGATTCCATTCAGAAATGGATAAATTATTAATTTTGCCATCATTACTATAAACTAGAGATGTGCGATTATATATCGTCTGTGACTCTATTGTAATTGTTGTTTTAACAATGCATGATTTGACATTATTGAGTATATTATTGAGTATATTATTGAGTGTATATATAGCAAAAACCAAACAAAACACAAGTCTATAGATTAGATCACATTTCGAGTGTGTTCTTTCACTGCAGGATTCAGTCTGTTCAGATGCATTTAATATGAGCACAAAATTCAAGATATGGGGCCAAAAAATGTATATATTTATATCATTTTATGAAGTCAAACAGTTTTCACCTCCAAAAAACAGCATGATTACAATGTGATATTAATTTCATATAACAGTTAATAATAAGAGACTTATGTTTTCTCTATTTCACCAACTAAAATAATTCCAAACACAGCTACAGCACAGTTTTGCGTCTCTGAGTGACATGACGGGGTTTCGTTCCTGAATGAATCAGTCGTTTAAATGATTCGGTTCAGTCTCAGTGACTCACTCATTAACAGACTTGTCCCTCTGAGCTGCATTAAAGGGGTCACATGACCTCTGGAGTGTCACATGATGTTCGTGCATAGATAAGATCCATAAAATTGCAAAGACTGAAGTCTCAAACCCAAAGAGATAGTCTTTTATTTAAAATGCCTCATTTAAACACGCCCACAAATCTACGTCACTGTGTGGGAAGATTTGCATAACTCCACCCAAAGAAAGAAAGAAAGAAGGCATAGCTTTTATTCTCGCTGTAGTGTTGTTGTCGTGGAGACGCTGTGTGTTTCCAAATATGGTAAGGGGCGTAACATTTCCGTCATACACTTGAGGTATTCAGCCAATCACAACACACTGGATAGCTGGCCAATCAGAGCACAGCACGCTTTTCATAATAATGAGCTTTGTAAAAATCACAGAAAGGCAGGGCAGACAGGAGCAACAGTAATGTACTGTTTGTGGAAAAGAATGTGTTTTTTGAACCTTAAACCACATAAACATTGCGTTCCACCAAATACACCAAATAATGTTATTTTTAGCATCATCATGTGACCCGTTTAAACAGTGTGTAAACACATCTAAACGCCTCTTCAGACACAGCTTCTGTGTTTCCTCTGCGTGTCAAAGATGAATTTTGTTGACACTGATTTCATTTGCCTGGTAACAGCCCAAAAATGTCGTCTTATTCTAATTGACTGATTAAAAGTAAGCATTTGACTCACAAGATGATGCACACTTTCAGAAAAAATGGCTTTATAAATGCCCATAAAACACAGAATATGAAGAATATCAAAAAGGAGTCAGCTGTCCACGACCAGCACAATAACACACTCAGCAAAATATCGTCTGATTATCATTAGCAATAAAATCCCAGAAAATATTGAGATGCTATAAACAATTATATAATTACTGTTATGTATGACTATTATATATATATAATATGATTATATAAGAATTATGTAATCAGAACTGACCTTTTGTGTAGTTGACGACAATGATATTTTAGTATTTTTATTGATATTTTTAATCAGTTTTGCTATAATTTTTCTTAATTTTTAAAAAATATCTGTATATAGTTTTCATTAATTTTATTTTAGTTTTAGATATTTTATCAAGTTAAACTAAATGAAAATGAAAAATGTTGAATAGCTTAAATGAAGGTTTTATTTTTTTTATTATACTTTATATTTAATGTTTATTTTATTTCAAGTAACTACTTTTTCTTTTTTTAGTTATAGTTTCAGTTTTAGTTAATTATAATAACTGTGCACAGTGCTTTAAAATAAGATTTAAGGTTAAATGTTTATGAATGTAAAAGTTAAATTGTGTTTTTAGATTTTGTAACAAGATTTTTTAATATACCGTTTGAGCTTCAGATTCTCCAGTGTGACAAATGAATTCATAAAAGTGCAAAACTTTTGCATAATTGCTCCGTTCATATGCGCTCTAAGAGTTGAGTGTGTAATAATAAATGCAGTTTAGAGGGATTCTTTTAAAGCGGATGTCATAGTTACAGGAATAGAAAGCTAGTGTAAGTGCATTAAAACAGCAGCGTTAGCAGCTCGGAGGAAGCGCTGCGTCTGTGTGAACGGTTCACTGGAGTGTAATGCTGGTTTATGTAGATCAGAAGTGTCTTGTTGGATTTTCACGTGCGCTCGGCTCATAACAGCAGATAATGCCGCTCCTCTGGCTCTCGTTTGTTTGGATTTCTGTGCCAGGAAGTTGTTGAAATGTTTCCTGCTGAATGGCTGCCACACATCACTTCCTGCTCTGTGTCTGTGTTTGTGTTTGTGTTTGTGTGTGTGTGTGTGTGTGTGTGTGTGTGTGTGACTTGCTCCTCTATTCACTGTTGTTCAGACGTCTGCTCATCTCAGCAGTCGATGTTCACAGCATTCATACAGCACTCCGCTTTCTGACGCACTGTTACGTGGAGAAAATCTGGAGGCTGATCCATAAAACAAGTTAATAAGCCACTGTCCCGCTTTTAATGTATGGAGAAAACTCTTTTATGAACTGAACTCACTTAAAGAGTTTAGTTTAATTTTGCCAGAACACTTTTTGGAGTTTTTATCATATGTTAATGTAATATAACTTGTGTTTGTTTGTTTGCTGGTTCTTATTGTAATTGTTTTTGCCATGAAAATAGCCTAAGATACTGACGTGGCATTAAATAAATATATACTAGGCTTATTTCAGTTATTCTGACTTATTTTGAACCAGATCAACTGACAGTAAGTCAGACTAACTGAAATAAACCTGGCTTGTTTGGTGAAGTTTTATGAAACAGGCTCCTGGTGAAGTGCATGTTCGGTGTTTTGCATAGTCTGTGAAGTTTTATTATTATTATTATTTGTTGTTGTTGTTGTTATTAGGCAGTTATTTTAGTATCATTGAGATACTTTTATAGTTTTCATTAACATTTTCAATCAGTTTTATTAATTTTGATTTCTGTTTTTTCGTTATTTTTAGTAGTTTTTGTTTTAAAATATTTAGTTATATTAAAATATATAGTTTGTATTCATTCAATTTCAGTTTTAGTATCAAGTTACCAAACTAAAATGATAAATGTTGCCTTGGCAACATTTAAGTTTTATATATATATATATATATATATATATTTGTTTTTATTTCAGCCAATATTTATTTTACTTCAAGTAACAAAGTAAATGTTAAATGGTTTTATTTTAGTTCTCTGTTTTTAGGTGGTGATCTTTTACTGTTTAACTCTTGTGTTGTGTTGTGGTCAGAGAGGATTTTCTTTTTCCAGAAAATGCTGGTTTATGTTATTGAATTGGACTAAAACTTACTGACACAGGGTATAAAAATTTCCCCAAAAAACATTTTATAATTTTTGTACTTTTTAGGGAATTTTTTCCACCTCATCTTACACTTGTGCTGTTCCCAGCCAAAACACATCAGCCTAGGATTCATCATTTGTTGTCTTGATATAATTGACTTCAATCAATGGTTTTCTTGATCTGATCTTGTGCACCTTATCCTATCATCCACAAATAATGCTTTTTCACTCAAACACGGAGGAGCATGGGTTCAGATCAATGAGACCTACGATCAATCAGCTCCAGAAAGAAACACAAAACCTGTGCTAATCCACAGAAAACCAGCTGATAAAAAGATCCAATCCAAGATTTGGTGATAATAAAGCGTAATGAGAGATTTACAAGCAGGTCGTTTTTGACCAGATACACCAAATGAGGATTTTCAGCACAGCCTGAGGGTTACGTTTTTTTGTTTCCATATTTAACTTAATATAACTGTTCGTATAGATTGTGTGTTCACATTAAAAAAAGAGCGAGATGAAGTTGCTAATCGGCTGTCGTGCATGAGTTCGTTCAGACTTGAGTCACTGGTTCTGCATTCACTAATTATGTTGCTCTGGACATCAAGTATTTTTTCAACTGTTTACGGTACAAAGACTTGCTGTCAGAGTCGTTCTGCAGCTGCACTGTTTGAGTTCAGCAACGCTTTTCTCTGTTTATTGTAAGCGCTCTCTAACAGCTGCTGATACAGTCGTCTGTGTTCTGTTATGTGTTTATCGTGGCTCGATTCGTGTCATGATAAACAGACTCGCAGCTCTTGCTTTTTGGGATGTTTTTTTCAGTTTTGGAGATTCACGGTTATTGCGCACTGAAAGAAATCAGTGCAGAAACAGTTTTCACTCAGTAAATCCCACATAATTACAAAGAAACAGGGAGTCACTTATTGAATTAAATGGGAAATTTTGAAGTAGAAAGAAATTGGAATAGCATTTTACTGTGTGCTTTGGTTTTGATGGGTTTTTTGTTGTTTCTTGCTGTTTGGGGTCGGATTTGGCTTCATAAACGCTCAGATGATGAATGCATGTGTGTGAGACAAAGCTGCAAAACGTAAGAGACGTGAAAGATTCACAACAGTCCATATGACTCGTGATGTTTTTAAAGCATATGAGTCGAACTTGAGAAATAAATCATTCAGATTTGTGAGTGAATCATTTAGGTGGATTTTGTCAAGTGAATCATCTGATTCAAAAGATTCATTGATTGATTTATAAGATCCTCATATGATTGTAAAGCGCTTTGGGTGTACGGCGATGCACTATATAAATGCCTCATTCATTCATTGAATCAGTGAGTTGAACTCAAGAACTGAATCAGTCTGGTTTATGAGTGAATCATTTAGGTGGATTTTGTCAAGTGAATCAGCTGACTCAAAAGATTCATTGAATCAGTGAGTTGAACTCAAGAACTGGATCAGTCTGGTTTACGAGTGAATCGTTTAAGCAGATTTGTCGAAGTGAATCAGCTGATTCAAAAGATTCAGTGAATCAGTGAGTTGAACTCAAGAACTGGATAAATCCTATTTGTGAGTTAATTTAAGCAGGTTTTGTGAATCTACCGATTCAAAATGATCTTGTCGATTTGTTCATCAATCAGACATCACTATTTCTCTCATCAGTTTGTTTCGCGTATAAAGCATCATATGAGTCATTTGGACTGCTGTTATGATTCTTTCCGCTGCTTGTTTGTCATTTTTGGAGTTTCAGTCGAGTGTTCATTGTAACTGAATGACGAGCATATTCTTTAAAATTTCTCCTTTCCACAGAAGAGATCAAATCAAATGGGTTTTGAATGACACGATGACGGAATGACGAGCTGTGCCTTTAATCTGGCGTCTCTAGTTCTGAAGGTTGTGTTGACTCAAAGGTTTATTTGAATCGTGCGTCTGAAGAAGGAAAGCGCAGAGAGTCACGGCGTTTCTATTGTCTGAGCTTTGAATGAGAGGAAAGCTTGTGGCAGAAACACAATGAGTTGTGAGTTGTTTGACTTTATTTTAATGATGCATCAGATCTGCCCGATGAAATCCAATACTCATTTTAAACACCGATTCCAAAAATAGCATCTGTTTTGCTCTTCACGTCACAATTTCTCACTAAATATGATGCGTTTTGTAGCATTTGAGAATGTTTTGTGCTGTGAAGGCATCTTCTATTCTCTATTAATCAGCAGAAAAACACCACAAACACATGATTCCTGTCTGAATCGGAGCCAGATTACAAATATCTAATCTTGACTTAATTATTGGCATAATTATGAACAGTGACAAACATGAGCTTGATAATTGCATCCGAACAGCAAGAGTAAATCACAGATTTTGTGAAAAAGCTCTTTGACATTAAATGGAGTATTTGATCATATTTTTCCACTCCTTTGCAGATTGTAAGTTAAATGATGCATTTTAAAATGAAATCAAATACTCATTTCGTGCTCCTTTTGGGCACTGATTCCAGTTTTAGTTGTATGTTGATGTCTTGGTGTATTTATCTCTTCTATATCTCGTTGTGTGTTTGTGGAGAAACATTCTGACATTTGTCCGGCAGTTTTCTCATCGACGCGCCGCTCGAACACACTTCATTTAATGCAACTGATGTACTATTACAGTTTTATACATTCCATTTTCATGTTTTAGTAATTTTGTAATGTGCTTTTCTCATTTTTATTATTATTTTTTAAATATGTCTATATAGTTTTTATTCATTTTTATTTCAGTTTCAGTACATCAGCTTAAACTAAGCAAAAATGAGAATTGTTGCCTTGGCAACTAGCTGAAATGAAATCATTTAAAAATATAATTATATTTAAATAAATGATGCTTGCTTTGAAGTTGCGAAGTCAGAAGGACCTGAATGTGTTATTTAGGGTTAGCTTTCGATCTAAATATTTATTCTTAAGAGCTTTTATTTTTGGCTGATCTCTCCATTTAAATGCTTGAAATTAGTTTTGTAGACAAATACAACACTACTGAATTTCTTTAAAACCTGCCATTTATATTTAAGAATTGCATTTAGATTTGCAGTGCTGATAAGTGTCCAGGAATAGCACTGAAATATAAAACTACAGACAAACAACACCTGAAGAGCTGCAAAGCTTCACGAAGAAGAAACCCAGCCCCTGCTGGTGCCAGACAGGTCTCAACAAAATATTAAAAATCAACATTTTATTCATGATTATATTTATTACATCGGAGCCCCTGAAAATGAGGGAGCTGTGTGGAAAAGTGGTTGTAATTCCTAAACATTTTATGTTATGTTTTTGTTAAACCTTCAAGTCTGCACTTCAATTTCATCTTGATTCATTCATTTTAATTGCATTCTGGTGGCATACAGAGCCGAAATTATGAAAATTGTGTCAGTGTCCAAATATATATGGCCCTAACTGTATTTCTGTTGAGTGATATGCGTGTGATCTTGAGATGAACGTGAGCTGCTTGTCTCAGTCGTCAGAAGCAGTTTTCTCTGATTATTGAGGAAAGCGGCTCCTCTTCTGTCTGAAGTGTCATGTCAGGATTTATTTCCCATCAGGCCGTTGTGTAACTGATCACTGTAGGTGTGATATATTCAGCACTATTACTGTCCTGTAGACATCAGCAGATATAAACCAGGGGTCCGGGGTCCACTAGAGGGCCTCAGCACACTTCCAAGGGACACAAGATGACTTGATATCAAATAAGACGAGCAAGCATTTTTTTTTTTTTATGTATATCTTTATTAATGTTTTTTTTTTTTTTAATTTTAAATATATTTTATATTTGTAAAAAATACAAATCCGTTTTTAAGCGTATAGAAGAATATAATATTTAAAGTGTTTATGCATATAATGTAATGTGTGTAAAATATGTCATTTTTAAATATTCCTTCCTTTCCTCTTAACAACAGTTTTTGTTTTTTTTTTTGTCTTGGAAAACGTGGATATATGAAAAATCCTAGGATTTGTGAATCTGGTTTAGTAATTCAGTTAATAATAAAATAGTGCTGTCAAATGATTAATCGCATCCAAAATAAAAGTTTTTGTTTACATAATATATGTGTGTGTGCTCTGTGTGTTTATGTATATATATAAAGACACACACATTCAGTATATATTTTGAAAATATTTACATGTATATATTTGTAATTATATGATTTATATTATAAAAATATATATATATATACATGTATGTGTGTGTATTTATATATACATAATAAATATACACAGTACACACATTATGTAAACAACTTTTATTTTGGATGTGATTAATCACGATTGATCGTTTGACAGCACTATAATAAAATATTAAAACAGCTTGGGTATTTTTATTATGAATATATATTTTATTGCATAGAAATTGCATAAATTTTTTAAACCCTTGTCCAGTAAATGATGAAGAACTAGAAAAGTCATGTAACTTGTTGTTGTTTTTAAATGTTCAGAAACCCAGACGAACATTGCGTTCTTGAAACAGAAATGGAAAAATGTTGTTATAATTGTAACACATTTGGTTGCATATTTCAAAATGTGGACACTCCTATTTTTTGTACATTTAAAACCCATTTTGCGGAGCGCTGTGTGTCAGTCTGCAGTGGATCAGGCTGGTGTTCATGTTAGCGTGTGACGTTTGGCTGCAGATCAGTGTTTCGTGTGTTCAGTCATAGACTCGCTGGATCTGTTCGTAATCATCTTCAGAGTCGCGTCGGTCCTGACAGAAGCGCTGTGACTCACACGTCTCCCGTGCGTCAGCGTCAGCGACTTTCTGAAGGGCTTCCATCGGATCCTCCGGCTCCTGGAAACACGTCTCAGGAGTGATTGTGAAGATTAGACCTTCATGTTTATGCTTGATTGTCATAATCAGGTTTTGCCGTGTGAAACTTCTTGCTGTTCATTTCCCAAGAAGTCTTGGTCATTTAGATACCGGTGTTATTTTAATATCATTTAGATACTGTTATTATTTTTATGTTTATAGTTTATAAATTTAGTAAGTTTTTTTTTTTTTTATATTTGTATTAATAGTTTTTAATTTTTAAAATTAGTTTTTGTTTATTTTCCTTTTAACCTTAAAGTTTTAGATTTTTTTTGTAGAGCTTATTTGTCTGTAGTTTTTTTTTAATTAGTTTATTTTCTTTTTAAATTTTCGTTTTTTGTATTTTTTTTTAAATGTCTATAGTTTTTATTAATGTGATTTGATTAGTTTTTATTTTAATTTTAAAGTTTTAGGATTTTTGCTTGTCTTTTTTAATGTCTATATGGTTTTTAGACATTTTTATTTCAGTTTTAGTTTGTTATTTTAGTACTTCAAGATAAACTGAATGAAAATGAGTAATGTTGCCTTGACAACTAGATAAAATAAAATGTTTCATTTTTTTAAAATATATTTTATATTAACCTTTATTTTATTTCAAGTTATAAAACTGTTAGCCTGTTTTTAATGGTTTTAGTTTGTGCCGCGTCTCTGGTCTGATTGGTGTATGTGCAGTAATCTGATGTGGCTGGTCTCTCTCAGGTCCTGTAGGTGTTCTGCGTGATCCGGGACAGATGAAGCCTGTGTTTGAGCGGGATGCGTTCGGGCTGAACCCCTGACTGCGGACAGCAGCCGGTCAGTTCATCCGTAGGATGCTCATTATGATTTATCTGATGAAGATTCAGATGCTGTGATGATGCAGTTCTAGCTCATGTTATGAAATATTAACAGCCGTCAGAACGCATTCACTCCAGCCAGAGATCATGCTCCTTTAGTTACTGAAAGATTAATTAAAGTAAAACTGAATTTACAAAATGGCTTTGTATAATTGTCAAACCGCAAAGCCTGTGATTATTAAAGTAATTCTATGCACAAACTTTTTATTTTCCCCCAGAGTCAAGCATCTGTTAATAAAATTGATTGCTAAAAACATGCATATAAATATTTACATAAGTATCTCTATGTGAATTTGTCAACAACCAAAAAACCTCGTCACATTATAAGCTCTGTGGTTTAACATTTGGAAATTAAAAAAAGAAGACAAATATTAGTAGATGTACTGTAAAATAAAATTATTATTTTCAAATACTAAATTTTAATTTTAATTTTTTAATTGTACATTACAATAGTAGTATTGCTTATTTTGTTTAATATTTGTAATATCAAATAATAATAATAATAAAATAATTTTTTTAAATGTAACTTTAAAAGTGTAAATTATACATTTTACATTACAATGGTAATATTTCTTATTGTTTATTTTTTAATCATTTTTATATCAACATTGATAATAATCAGAAATGTTTGTTGAGTAGCAAATCAGCATATTATTATGATTTCTGAAGACTGGAGTAATGATGCTGAAAATACAGCTGCGCATCACAGAAATAAATTACAGTTTAACACATATTCACATAGAAAACAGCTGTCTGACATTAGAATAATATTTCACATTTTTCCTGTATTTTTGCAGAGCTGATCTCTAATGATGCAGAGTGAGGACCGCAAGAGAAAGAAACACAGTTTGAACCCCAGAAGCGTGTCAGACGAGTACAGTCTGCGTGTGAGTACAGTGACCTCTGACCCCTGACCTCTGATCTTCAGTGACTCTCAGAACAGACTGATGAGACTTTCTGCTTCTTCTCAGGAGCGACCCAAAGAAGAAACCACAAAGATGAAGAATAAAGTTTCTACTTCACAAGGTAGTAAATAGAATCTTCTTACATGCTTTATAGAAACACACACTGCGCCGATGAGTTTGGCTTCATATTATCTAGTGTTTTTAATGTTGGTCTGTATTTCATAGATGTTTCAACAATAAATTATATGGATCAAAATGATCAATTTCTCTTTTATGCCAAAAATCATTAGGATATTAAGTAAAGATCATGTTCCATGAAGATATTTAGTGAATTTCCTACCGTAAATATATCAAAACTTCATTTTTGATTAGTAATATGCATTGCTAAGAACTTCATTTGGACAACTTTAAAGGTGATTTTCTCAATATTTAGATTTTTTTGCTCCCTCAGATTCCAGATTTACAAATAGTTGCATCTCAGACAAATATTGTCCAACAAACCATACATCAATGGAAAGATTATTTATTCAGTCTTACGACTGGTTTTGTGGTTCAGGGTCACATCTGCGTGTGTTTTCCGCAGCAGTGAGCAGTAAGAAGAAGCCGTGGTCCTGGGATCAGTATCTGGAGGACGAGCGATCTCAAGCCGCTCCTCTGCAGCTCTTCACTGAGGTACAGGCCGCTGATCCAGGATCAGCATATTGTACTTTTTAAATTGTTTTTGCCATGAAAATAGCCTAAGATGCTGACATGGCATTAAATAAATATATACTACTACTACTACTCCTCCAGGATCAGCTCTGAGTTACTCTCAACACAAAGAGACTGTCTTACAGAACAGCGTTACTCTGGGATGCACGGCTGTACGATTCCTGAACCTGAGTGAATCATGGATTTTAAATTGCGTTTTAAAAGTAATTAAATTGCTAATTGTTCATGCTTTCATTTAAATACCACCGTTTTTCTTAATAAATAAACTTAAATTTGGAACAATTAAAACGGACACAATTTCTGGGGAAAAAATTACTGTAGAAATTGTAATAAATTATTACATTTTCTTTTAAAGTTTTATTAATTCAGTTGATTAGACTTTTTTGGGTTATTAAAATGTAATTAAAGCAATAAAACAGAATCCAGAAAAATTAAAACTTAATTTAACTGATTTATAGAGCCCAAAAAATGAAATTAATAATTAGTAATTATTATTATTATTTTTATTTTAAATAAGTTGTTGTTAAATTGTGTAAGTTTCATTATTTAAATTAATTAGACATGGTTACTAAAACGTAATTTAACGGAATCCAGAAAATTGAAAATGGGGAAATAATTGAATTTGGGGGGGAACAAAAACAAAAATATTTCATATTCCACTATTATTTTGTAAAATATTAATAAATTATTCAATTGCTAAAGGTTAATGAATTTAATTAGACATACTTTTAGATTATAAAAATGTAATTGAACAATTGAAACAATGCAGAAAATTTTAAAAGCAGCATGGAATTTGGGAAAAAATAAAATTGAATTGGGGGATTTCATGCAGCCTTAAAGATGTCATTTTTGTTTAACTTTTAATAATTTGTTGTTAAATTGTATTCATTTCATGATTTCAAGTAATTAGACAAGTCTTTGATTTATTAAATTTTAACCATTAAAACTGAATTCAGAAAATGGAAGTTAATTTAAAATGGAAAAACATGGAATTTTGGGGAAAAAACTTTTTGTTAAACTCGTGATGCTCGTGATTTTCCTCACTGTATTTTCAATAAGACAAAATATTTATACTAGAAAACAAGACAAAAATACTAAGGAAGAAAATCATTTTTTGCAGTGAAGTCCCACCCCGAAAGTTCCTGACCTTTGAAAAAGTACTTCCTCGTGAGCACGCTTTTACCCAGAACTTTATTTAGATCCCGGTTCGTGCGGTGGAAACACACCGAGTTCCTGGGGAAAGTTATGTGGTGGAAACGGGCTTTTGTTTCCAGTACAAATATCCAAACATCCTTAAATCAAGATACATCTACTGGAGATGCAAAACAACATAAAACAAGAAGTCTAAGAATTAATCAAAATGGAGTGTATGATTAAAACAAGAAAAAATACTTGCCAGTGGGTTTAGAGAAATCCAGTTCATTCAAAGTTTATTTTTCTCACTGCATTCACACACATTTTTGCCTTTTTTATCACAAACTCACTTAAATTTGACTAATTTATTGGGAAATAAGAATTCTTTTGTCATTTTGCTTTTTTTGAGTTAAAAATGTTTAGATATTTGTACTGGAAAACAAACAAACAGATACTGAGGAACTACAGCAGCTTTTGCTCTGATGAGTTGTAGTGAATCAAGATCCGGTAGTTGAGAAGTTAGCATGTTAGAATGAATGTTATAAATGCATTTCTACAAGATGTTTAAAGGTTTGTTTCTTCATCAGGTTTGTAGAAATGTGTCTCTGCATCAGTGTCTCAGCAATGGATGCTCTGCAGTGAATGGGTGCCGTCAGAATGAGAGTCTGATAAAACATCACAATAATCCACAGCACTCCAGTCCATCAGTTAACATCTGGAGAAGAAACAAATCCAGCATTAAGATGCTTTTAAATAAAATAACGCTTCCTCCAGTGAAACAGTGTTCTGGTCTGAATCAGGAGAGAAATCTGCAGATCAAGCAGCGTTTACAAGCCAAAACAGTTCAAAACTTTAAAGCTTTTGTCTTCTCCAGATGTTAACTGATGGACTGGAGTGCTGTGGATTATTGTGATGTTTTTATCAGACTCTCATTCTGACGGCACCCATTCACTGCAGAGCATCCATTGCTGAGACACATTTCTACAAACCTGATGAAAAATTGCCTATTCCTTAAAATTCACTTTGGTTGCATTGATGTGTAAAATGAGTCTTTAAGTGCAGACTGTCCTGCACTTATGATGGTTTGATTTCCAGTGAATGCATGAACTGATCCAATTTATTTCTTGAATGCAATGCAAGTGGCTTTGATTAGAAGCGTCTGCCAGATGCATAAATGTCACGACTGTTTTAGAGAGACTAGAATGTAATGTAATAGTAGGACACGAAGTCATTGGTGGATACAGATGTGCTCTGATTGTTCCTGAAGGGATGCGACTGGACATCTGCTCCCCTCGGAAACACGGGAGGCGGTTGCCATGGCAACTCCTCGAAGACGTTCGATGGTTCTTCGTGTCTCTGAGCGCTTGTGTCTTCTCTTCTAGTTCCAGGCGTTTCCTGACAGCAGGAATGGTTTTAAGGCGGGGATGAGGCTGGAAGGCATCGACCCGCTGCATCCGTCCATGTTCTGTGTGCTGTCTGTGGCCGAGGTCAGAAACGCTCTCGTCACTGCTGTTACTCGCTCTCTTACTGTCATTAAGCACGCAAAGACTTCACTTGTTGCCTGTATGTGTAATGCATTATAGCATTGCATAAATAAGTGTAACCAAAGTTAATATGCATTGGTTGTTTGTTGTGGTTTAATGCATTATCCTTTCTGTGAATAGATAAGTGTTATAATGTATTATAACAATAATTCAAGGATCAAACAATGCATTATAATACACGTGACAAGACATAATTAATGCGTGAAATAATTTTATAATGCATTGTGTATATAAAGGCTTTAATTAATGTGTTACCAAGATTTTGACACTTAACCTGCATGCATAATTAAAAGCATTACATTAGTAATTGATGCATTAATTACACCTTATAATGCATTGTCTGAATCTGCTCTCATGAATAATTGTAACCAGTTATAATTCTTATCTATTCTTTGTTAAATCTTGAGAAATAACCTAACCCTAATGCAATAAAACACATGACAGACTAATTTGAGATGTAACATGGAATATGCTAATATTATAATGCATTTATTTTTGATTACAGTAACGTATATAAAAATATAATGCTTTACATTATACATACCTTTATTATGCATAACAGCTTCGAGCAAAGTATAATCAAGGTTTTTAATGAAATGAAAGGTGATTTTAGTTTTTTTTTTTTATTAAATATACATTTTAATATATAACTGTATTCTAAACTCTTTTATAATGCATTTTGTTTTTGTTTGTTGTTTGTATATACTTGTTATTTGTTTAATGTTTCTCATGATGAATGTAGCTGTAGTCGTTGTCATTGCTTTAAATTATAAACAAAAAGCAGATTTTAATGTGGCGTCACATGTAGAGAGGAGGATGCCCCAGAATGCATCGCTGCAATGCATAAAACATTGAATTGCATTGAAATATAAAAATGAATTGCTTTGTATTCAAATGGATCTGTGTGTGTTTGTGCTTGTTTAGAGTATCGCCGGTGAGTTTAGCATCATGTTGACGTGTTTGCTTGAGATTGAGATTCTTGCTGTCGTTGTTGAAGGTGATTGGCTTCCGTCTGCGGCTCCATATCGATGGTTACACAGAGTGCTATGACTTCTGGGTAAACGCCGACTCTCCTGACATCAAACCGGTGGGATGGTGCGAGTCGACGGGACACAAACTCCATCCACCCAAAGGTGCGTTCGGCTCATTATCATCCTGTGCCTGCTGTTCTGATGATAAACGAAAATCGTTTTCGTTTCAAGTAAAGCTGAACTTGTAGTGTTTGTTGTACACTCTTCAGCTTATTCTGATTTAAACAATTACCTCTTTGTTTTATTTATTTGTTTATTTTATTATTTATTAATTAATTTAATACTGTAAATAAAACTATTGCAGTAATGGGAATCGCTGAAGCAAGCATCTGTTCTGAGAAATGTTTAGTTATTATTTAAAAAATGTCAAACTGCTTCATGCTTTGTATTTATGTGAAATATTATTCTTTCATTTTTTCTTTAGATTGTAAGGTGAAATGTGACCCGGATGTGTTTAGTGTTGATTTATTCTGTGTTTTGCCTGATTTGTAATTTTGTGCGGTCAGGTTACAAGCTGAACGAGTTTAACTGGGAGAAATATCTGGAGGCCTGTAATGCTCAAGCGGCACCGAAGAACCTCTTCAGATCCCAGAGCAGCGTAAGTCCGTCATTACTCAGGACTCATCTGAACACTGATTAGAGATGCTGTGAATGTCACTAACGAGCGGTTTCTCGTCACAGGCGTCGAGCGGCTCGGTGTTTGCGGTGGGCATGAAGCTGGAGGCGGTGGACCGTAAGAACCCGTGTCTGGTGTGTGTGGCCAGCGTCGCCGACATCGTGGACCAACGCTTCCTAGTGCACTTCGACAACTGGGACGACACCTACGACTACTGGTTAGGAACACTAACTAACCCGTCAAATAACTAACTAATCCGTCAAAGTAATGTTAGCTGCATAACATGCCTTCTTTGTGGTTATTAGTGCTGGGCAACGATTAATTGCATCCAAAATAAAGGTTTTTGTATATATAATTTGTGTGTGTACTGTGTATGTTTATTATGTATATAAAGACACACACATACAGTATATATTTTGAAAATATTTATATATGTTATACAGGTATATCTAAACGTAACATATTTTTCTTAAATATATACATGCATGTTTGTGTATTTATATAGACATAATAAATACACACAGTACACACGCACACATATATGTTATGTAAACAAAAACTTTTATTTTGGATGCAATTAATCATTGCCCTGCACTAATGCTTGTACAGGAAAATGCCTCTGTAATCCACTTATATCATGGTAATACCGTGGTATTCTTTGAAACAATGTTACCATGTATCTATATTAAGTTGAAGTACTACATTTACTAAAACTGAAATAAAATAAAGATAAATATGAATATAAAATGAGTTAAAATGACAAAAGCAAACAAGAAAATTGCTTAAAATAAAATCTAAAATTTGAGTATAAACTATAATAGTATATAAATAATACTAAAGTTTAAGTTGAATCATTAAATTAAATTAATAACTGGAAATAAAAAAGTAAACCTTAACTAGAAGTGAAATCAAATAAATTGAATCTATGTAGTAATATTAAAAAGTACGAAAATGACTAAAACTGAAATAAAATAAATTAAAGATAAGTTGAAATATTTAATAAAAATGGCAGAAGCACATAACAAAATGACTAAAACTGAACTTAAATTAAAGATAAATTTACATATGGCTAAAAATGACGAAAGTACATAAAATCAAAAAATGTAAATTTGAAAAAAAAAATTCTAATTTTAAAAAATGCTCATTTAAAGTATGAGTGATAAAAGCTGTATGTATATAATCTGTTCAAGTGACCAAATATGCAAAACCCGTAATGAATATATGAATATTCTATGCATTTTAAAAAGGTGCGAGATCAGGGCCGATGAAAGAAGAAAGATCACAGTAGCATAACGATGATTATTTATAGGAGGTTTGATGTGATGGGAGTGTGTGTGATATTCTGTGGAGGCTGTGACAGTATTAGTGTGTTCTCTGATCTTCATCATCATCATCATCTCTCCAGCACATTAATAGTATCGCAGTAATATCCACTCCTGCTTATGTAAGGTGTGTTTATGATGCCTGATTGATTCGTGTTTGTTTCGGTGATGCATGCGTGTGTGTGTTTTACATAACGCACCGCATCGCATCACTGCTGGGATTTGCTCATGAAAGGCCCTGGAGAGGAAGACGAGGTAAAATTAGAGTCCGGCCCACACAGAGAGATGCGTCCGTCCCTTCACACAGCAGCTATAAATGGATTAGAGCAGAAACAACATGGAGTCTGAGAGCGTGTTATTACCGTCTGCGTCCAGCAGGAGAAGCTGCGTGTGTAAGAACAGACTCGCATGCTCGGTCGTACCATTGAAGCGCAATATACAGAAATATACAGTCTTCCAGTCTTTGGTTGGACAAACAAGATTCACATTATTGGTTGCACTTCAGTTTTTCCTCAGTGTAAAAATTATTAAAAACTAAAACTGCAATAAAAAATCAATTACAGATTTATAGATTTTTTTAAAAATAAGTAAAAATGACAAAAGCACGTAACTAAAATTAAAAAGAAAGCTGCATATCTAAAAATGAAAGCTAATTCAAAATTTTAATGATGAATACTATAGTAGTATATAAATAATACTAAAATAGCACTGGATGTGGGATAAAGTCAGTGCAGCAGGTTAATATTAACTGAATAAAACTATTAAAATAGCTGAAATAAAGTAAAATATAAATATTAAATAAATAGAAAATTTAAAATTGAAATGTTGCTAAAATTACTGCAAGTCAAATAAAATAAATTAAATCGAAAAACATAGCAAAATTATGAAAACTGAAATGAACTAGAAATAGAAATTAAGTAAAAATGACAAAAGCACGTAACTAAAATTAAAAAGAAAGCTGCATATCTAAAAATGAAAGCTAATTCAAAATTTTAATGATGAATACTATAGTAGTATATAAATAATACTAAAATAGCACTGGATGTGGGATAAAGTCAGTGCAGCAGGTTAATATTAACTGAATAAAACTATTAAAATAGCTGAAATAAAGTAAAATATAAATATTAAATAAATAGAAAATTTAAAATTGAAATGTTGCTAAAATTACTGCAAGTCAAATAAAATAAATTAAATCGAAAAACATAGCAAAATTATGAAAACTGAAATGAACTAGAAATAGAAATTAATAAAATGACAAAAGCACATAACGCTACTAAAATGAAATCAATTAAAGATGATTATAAATATTTAAAAAAAAATTGCTTAAACAAAATTAAAATATAAAAATACAAGCTAATTCAAAATTTTAATGATGAATACTATAGTAGTATATAAATAATACTAAAATAGCACTGGATGTGGGATAAAGTCAGTGCAGCAGGTTAATATTAACTGAATAAAACTATTAAAATAGCTGAAATAAAGTAAAATATAAATATTAAATAAATAGAAAATTTAAAATTGAAATGTTGCTAAAATTACTGCAAGTCAAATAAAATAAATTAAATCGAAAAACATAGCAAAATTATGAAAACTGAAATGAACTAGAAATAGAAATTAAGTAAAAATGACAAAAGCACGTAACTAAAATTAAAAAGAAAGCTGCATATCTAAAAATGAAAGCTAATTCAAAATTTTAATGATGAATACTATAGTAGTATATAAATAATACTAAAATAGCACTGGATGTGGGATAAAGTCAGTGCAGCAGGTTAATATTAACTGAATAAAACTATTAAAATAGCTGAAATAAAGTAAAATATAAATATTAAATAAATAGAAAATTTAAAATTGAAATGTTGCTAAAATTACTGCAAGTCAAATAAAATAAATTAAATCGAAAAAACATAGCAAAATTATGAAAACTGAAATGAACTAGAAATAGAAATTAATAAAAATGACAAAAAGCACATAACGCTACTAAAATGAAATCAATTAAAGATGATTATAAATATTTAAAAAAAAAAATTGCTTAAACAAAATTAAAATATAAAAATACAAGCTAATTCATTCTAACTGTAATTGTATAAAGAATCACTAAAATTAATAACTGAGTTTAAATAAAAGCTAAACTGACATTAAAAATAAATGAAAGCTAAATATTCCAAAAACAATAATAATAAAAATGCTGAATATGTATAACAAAATTGTTAAAATTGAAATAAACTAAAGCTGAAAATATAAAAGTAAAAGCAGTAATCAGTAATTGTGCAGTGAATGCGGTGTGTTTTGTCTCCTCAGGTGTGACGCCAGCAGCCCGTATATTCACCCGGTGGGCTGGTGTCAGGATCACGGCCGGCCGCTCACGGCTCCTCAGGGTGAGGTCACGCTCCTCGTCTGCATGCTAGGGATGCTATGATATTATCCATATCGCGATATCGTGATAGCAAAACTGTCTTGATATTATCGTGGTCACATGACGATATGAAACAATAGGTCTTCCGGGTTGAAAGTGTCGTTTTTCAAATATATTTGTTTTGGGTCATGATGCTTCGGCACAGTATCTGTCAAACAAACTCTAACCGCAAGCAGAGCGTTTCACTCGGTTCAGACGATCAGCTCGTGATCCGGTGTTCTCCGCGTCTCAGAACGGCTTCGTTCACACTGAATAAATGCAGACAACTCGTTTATTTCATGTTCTGTGAGTTTAGCGTGCGTTTAGAAACGCAACAGACACCAGTTCTGCTTTATTTTCAGCGGCAGATGATTACAGCGTTTCGCTAGATTTGTAGCGAGTTCAGATCATGGGTTGAGCTCTTCATTTTGAACTCTCAGAGTGCATTAGATAGAAGAATTTAACTTTAAAATGTACACGGGTTTCTTTCTTTTTTTCCAATTCTTCATTCGTTTTTTGTTTCCTTTTAAATATCGCAATAAATATCGTATCGTGGACTTCATATTGCAATAATATGGTATCGTGAGATTTAGATATCGTTACATGCGTTTATAGCGCTTTCAGTAAAGCTGCTCATCTGGAGGACAAACTCTTGCGGTTCCACATGAAACGACTTTATATTCGTGCTCAGATTTCATGTCAACATCTTGTATTGGCTCGTTATATTCAGACTCATTTATTTGCGGCTATAACCCGCCACTGTCAAACACTAATTACCCAGTGCGAGTTGTAATTAAATGCACATTGATGAATGAAGCCGTCTTACGGTTCTGCACAGATGTAGAATTTAATAACAGAATTGATTCTGTTTTCCGGTTTATTATTATGAAGCTGCTTTGAAGTAATCTGTGTTCAAGCACTGTAGAAGTAAATGGGACAACAACTGATAAAAAAAAAAAATCACATTCAATAGAAACACACTGCTGCTTTCAGAGCTCTAATATATTATAAAATATAATATAATTTTGGGTAGCACTTTAAAGTAAGGTCCTGTTAACTTTACTTAATGCAACTACGTTAACTAATAATACAATATAATATGATATAGTATAATAATTTTGGGTCCTGTTAGTTAACTTTTCTTAATGCAACTAAGTTAATTAATAATATAATATAATATAATATAATATAATATAATATAATATAATATAATATAATATAATATAATATAATATAATATAATATAATAAATAAATAAATTTGGGTCCTATTAGTTAACTTTACTTAATGCAACTAAGTTAATTAATAATATAATATAATATAATAAATAATTTTGGGTCCTATTAGTTAACTTTACTTAATACAACTAAGTTAATTAATAATGCAATATAATATAATATATAATATAATATAATATAATTTTGGGTCCTGTTAGTTAACTTTACTTAATGCAACTAAGTTAACTAATAAAATACTGTAATGTAATATAATTTTGGGTGACACTTTAAAGTAAGGTCCTGTTAACTTTACTTAATGCAAGTTAATTATTAATATAATAAATATAACGATGCATTAACTAACAATGAGCAATATGTTTGTTACTATATTTATACATTTTTATCCATTACATAATATTAACAGACACAACTTTTGCATGAACTTTTTAAATGTTGAAATGAACATGAACTAAGATTAATAAAGGCTGTAGAAGTATTTTTCATTGTTAGTTCAATGTAGAACCTTATTGTAATTTCTTATTATTTGACCCAGATATGTTCTGTAGTTTCTTGAGGTTCATCCAAAAATGTTTCGCAACAGTTTTCATTTTCTTATTTTTTATTATACTGCAAAACATGTGTCTGTTGTGTTGCACATGTTGAACCTGAAAATGTGAAGAAATGACGGTAAAAACGTGTGTAAAACTGAGCTCAGTGTAAGCGGTGTGTTTATGTCTGTGAGTGTGTGTGTGTGTGATTGTTGTAGGACACCCGAATCCTGAGCACTTCGTCTGGGAGGAATATATGGAGGACACGGGTGCGTCTGCGGCTCCCAGTCAAGCCTTCAGTGTGGTGAGATGCATTTCATAGTTCATAATACATTTACATTTAGTCACTTAGCTGACGCTTTTATCCAAAGCGACTTACAAATGATGACAATGGAAGCAATCAAAACCAACAAAAGAGCAACGATACACAAGTGCTGTGACAAGTCTCAGTTAGCTGAACACAGTACACGTAGCAAGGTTTTTATATATATAAAAACCATGACTGTATGGCCATGACTGTATATATATATATATATATAATGTGTATATATATATATACAGTCATGGCCAAAAATATCGGCACCCTTGGTAAATATGATCATGAGAAAGCATTAATCTGCATTGTTAATCCTTTTGATCTTTTATTTAAAAAATTCACTAAAATCTAACCTTTCATTGGATAATAAGAATTTAAAATGGGGGGAAATATCATTATGAAATAAATGTTTTTCTCAAATACACGTTGGACACAATTATTGGCACATATATATTGACATATATATATGTATATATGTGACCCTGTACCCTAAGTAAGTCTTAAGTAACATGGATATATGCCAAAAATCATTAGGATATTAAGTAGAGATCATGTTCCATGAAGATATTTTGTAAATTTCCTACCGTAAATATATCAAAACTTAATTTTTGATTAGTAATATGCATTGCTAAGAACTTCATTTGAACAAATTTAAAGGTGATTTTCTCAATATTTAGATTTTTTTGCACCCTCAGATTCCAGATTTACAAATAGTTGTATCTCAGACAAATATTGTCCAACAAACCATACATCAATGGAAAGATTATTTATTCAGCTTTCAGATGATGTTGAAAAATTGACCCTTATGACTGGTTTTGTGGTCCAGGGTCACATACATGTATAGAGGTGTGTGTGTGTGTGTGTGTGTGTATATAATACGTGATGGTAGATGAGTGCGGCGGTGTTCTGAGTGCTCTGTGTTCCTGCAGAGATCTCCACATGGCTTCCAGACGCACATGAAGCTGGAGGCGGTGGACAGACGAAACCCCATGCTGATCCGCGTGGCCACCGTCACCGACACAGAAGACTACAGAGTCAAAGTGAGGAAGAGTTTGGCTTCTAGTCACAGCCTGACTGATCAAATCATCTGCAGTCTTTGATTTAGTCATGTGAACATTCGTGATAAACAACATTAGACTTGATGGTTTTAATGTAAGAGCAAATGGACTGATGATCTATTGTTTATATTTACCCTTATTTTAAATTATCCATCTCTCCAAATCATTTCTAGTCTTTATATCAGTCACATGAGCTCATGATGTCAGATTGTTTTTGAGTTTTGACTAGATATTCATGCGCAGAGCTGTACACCTACTGTACTATTCAAAAGTTTGGAATAATTAAGATTTTTTCAAATTTGTTTTCTAACCAAACCTCAATTTATTTTATCAAAAATACAGTAAAAATGTGAAATATTTTTTTTATCAATTTAATGCGTCCTTGATGAATAAAAGTATTCAAAATTTAAATCTTCCTGAACCCAAAACTTTTGAATGACAGTATGTATATAATTCTATCTGTGAAGAAAATAATTGGCTACGCTTTATTTTAAGGTGTCCTTGTTACAGTGTAATTATACATTTTAGTACTGAGTAATATTAATTAACTACATGTACTTTATATATGGTTAGGGTTTGGTTTAGGGTTACTTGCATGTAATTTATTGTTATTATAATAGTAAGTACGTGTAACAAGGACACCTTAAAATAAAGTGTTACCAAATAATTCATTTACTCATTCATTTTTAGACTAAGAGAACCTGAATGAACGCTGATCTGCTGTGGTTTGATTTATTGTTTACAGGTGCATTTTGACGGCTGGCATGAGAAGTTTGATTTCTGGGTGGATTCAGACCTGCCGGACCTTCATCCCATGGGCTGGTGCTCCAGAACGGGTCACGCGCTCGAACCTCCGCTCCGTGAGTCTCTGCTTGCTCTCACGATCACACCACACACGCTAGAATCAGGGTTCCAGTTGGTTCAGATCATGCATCTGTGAGCCGTGTGATTGCACACGGTCTAATTTTGAGCTACAGGCAAAAGAAATGAAAAATGTCAGTTTTGGTGGAATTCGAAAATGAGTTCATTAGGCCCTCGTCTAGCGATCCCGATGCTCCAGATAGTAATTAAACATCTAAAATGAGCTTTATTTGTATGTTTTCTGAGAGGAGTACCTTGTTTTAAACGACTGCGGCTGCTTCTCAAGCTGTAGGTTTATTGTTGCAAAGCGCAGCATTCCAGCTTTGTGAATATTCATATTGAATTCTCCATGACATGAAACCAGTGAAATATGATTTTCAAACCCATGCAGATGAAAACAAAACGAACGCGCTGACATTTGCAAAGCACATGCATAATACATTATTGCAAAATATGTCTTGGCAAGATTCACACAAGCATAATCTGTTGTGTCTTATATGAACGTTTAGTTGATTGTCGGGGAAAAATCAGATGTACAACATTATATTTGATCCATGGTCTTACTGCAGATCTGTCTCAATGTTAATCAAACACGGAATCACTCGCTGCTCTTGTTTATTTGCATCTTTGTTCTTACTTTAAAGACAAAGATAAAATAGTTATTGTGATTTAATAATATAGTAATTATTATTAAGAAAAGAATTGAAGGAGAATCTGAAGGAGACCTTCAGAAAACTTTAACTCTGTTTGTCTCTAAATCAGATCTGCTGACTCTCGCACACAAACAGCTGTAGCTCAGTCATTTTTTGTCTGATTCCAACGAGTCACATGTCATTTTGAAGGTATTTTAATGGACGATGTGGAAAATTTGCTCATTCTGACTTGTTTTGCCAGAACGGGTCACATATGTTCTTGAGCAAACGGAGCAGTGGATGTCTTTGCCAGTAAGGCTTTTCATCAAAGGGAAGAACGGTCTAATCAAACAGGAAGTAAAAAACAAAAAAAAGTAAAATATAGAAAATATTTTATTTAAAAAAGAAAAATATAAAAAAACACATTTTATTTCAGCGAGTTGCCAAGGCAAAATTTCTCATTTGCATTTAGTTTAGCTAAAATAATACTAAAATGACACTGGTTATGAACGAGCAGCATGTGAAGAAAAATGATTCGCTTGTGTGTGTGTGTGTGTGTGTGTGTGTGTGTGTTCCCATTATGCCACATTTATAGATCACATGATGAATTACTGGCCTGACCTGAGAGATGTGAAGTTTTACTGTGTTTAGTATGATGTATGAAGTGCTATTATCATCCGTGTGTGTGAGAAAGAGAGTGTGTGTGTGAGAGAGAGTGTGTGTGTGTGTGTGTGTGTGAAGATGAGTAACGCTGTACAAACTAATTTCTACTGCAGGCTGATGTCCCGCACTCATTCTGTGTGTGTGTGTGTGTGTGTTTTCTGAAGCTCACGCAGGGCTGTCAGAAATGAAGAGCTCCGTGACGCAGGGTGTGTGTCCAACCCCGGGCTGCAGGGGCATCGGCCACATCAAAGGAGCAAAATACACCGGACACCACAGGTGAGACGCTCACACACACACCTGAACCATCATTCTGTCTTCATTTCCATTGATGTATGGTTTGTTGGACAATATTTGTCTGAGATGCAACTATTTGTAAATCTGGAATCTGAGGGTGCAAAAAAATCTAAATATTGAGAAAAATAACCTTTAAAGTTGTTCAAATGAAGTTCTTAGCAATGCATATTACTAATCAAACATGAAGTTTTGATATATTTACGGTAGGAAATTTACAAAATATCTTCATGGAACATGATCTTAATATCCTAATGATTTTTGGCATAAAAGAGAAATGTATAATTGTGACACATACAGTGTATTGTTGGCTATTGCTGCAGATATAGCTGAGCTGCTTATGACTGCTTCTGTGCTGCAGGGTCACAGTTATGCAGGAGAGAGTGAATAAGACAAGTAGTAGAATATGGTAGATAAATATACATATAACTAGTGTGTCTGGTTTTAGAGCCGCATGAAATCCTCCAAAGCTCTGATCAGGGTTTCTTTAATGCGTTAATTTGGTGCGAATAATAATGAAGTAACTTGATTTACACATTTAATGCAGCACTGACTTTAATCTTACACTGACTGACTGCGTGATGAAGTCTATTAAAATGCAGTTATATGAGCCTAAAATTCAAGATATGAGCGCAAAAAATAAATGACCCTCTTATATTTATATAATATGAAATGCTGTTCTTTCCCAATATCTGCACCAGTGCAAATGTGATATTGATTTATACAGCAGTTCAATAAACGATGTTCATGTAGTGTTACATTTTAGAGACAGTTTGTCTGTTTTTGGTCCATTTCACGAATAAAACAAACTAGTTCCAATCAAAGCCAACAGCAGAACTGTTGAGCGACGCACAGCAGTGATTCATTACTGAATGAATCAAATGATTCAGTGATTCATTTACGCAGACAGTCACTTGCTTCATTTCTGAATGCATCAGCCGTTTGAACAAATTGGTTGAATGAGTGATTCAATGACTCACTCAGTTTAGTTTCATATATAAAGTATCTTTTAATTTTTATATTTCAAATTTTGACTGCTTTTTAAAAACCCATTGATCTAATAGGATTATGTAATTCTAATTGTGGTATAAATACATTCATGCCTTGCCTGAACGGTGTAAATATTCCTAAATAGCAGATTCAGCTTCTGAAAATAATCTTACGGCCAAATTGTAGCATTAAACGTTTATGTGTATTAAGTTTTTTCAAAAGGGACTTCTTGTAATGTCTATTCAGTGCTTTTCTTATTTAACACAATAATGACTTTAAATGATCTTTTAAGGGGTAATTTCTCAGTCATAATTGATGTGTGATTAATTGAGAAATCGTTTAATTCTATTCAGATGTGAATGGCTCGGCGGCTGTAGTTCAGAGTTTGAGAGAGTTTACTGCCGTAGCATCTGCTCACAAACGAGCTCAGAATCGACCGGGACCCCAGCGACCCGCACCATATTTTTTGTGCTACGTTTTCTCCTTCATATGGGCATGCAATCAGCAGCGCTGCTATTCCTGTAGCTCACCTTCCCCTGCCGTATAATCACCGGAGAATCAATTGAGCACGTATTTCGCCCGTCCTTTAGTGAAAGGATACGGCTTTTTTTAGAAAGCCACTTCTGATTACACAGAGCAAGACGGAGGAAGAAAAGAAGCGTTTTAAAGCTTTGCTTCAGCGAAATCCTCTCTGCTTAGAAACCGACTGGACTGCCTTTCATTAAAAGCTCATTTACATGTATTTGCATGCATTTGCATACGAAAACTAGCTATTTAAGCAGAAGCGTAGCGTCACGTTGCGATCCGGTGGACAGGTGAACAATACCCAAGCGTTTCCGTGTTTGTGGATTTTAATGAACGTCCTCCAGAGTTAAATGAGTTTGACGCTCAGAATCTGTTTATATGAGACGCCTGAAACCATTATTACAGTAAACTACGGCAACTGAAGCATAATGTAATAGATGCATAATTTAACACATTAAAATTAGCAATCAAAGCGACTTCATAATCTTCTTAATGCCTCGTCTGCTGGAGCTTCTTCATTTATGCTTTATTATAAATCAACTTATTATGTGTTATAGCGTAGGATGAGAAACATATAAAATTATCATTTCATATTTCAGTGTTTAGTTTCTTTTTAAAAACCTGTTAATCTTATAGCATTATTTATGCAATTATTAATTGCAGTCTAAAGTAATATAATAAGTGCTGTTGAATGATTAATTGCATACACATTAAAAGTTTTTGTTTACATGTGTGTACTGTATATTTATATACACACACACATACAGTATATATTTTGAAAACATTTGCATGTATTTATTTGCATGCATTTAATTTATATTATATAAAAATATATTTAATATATAAGCATAATTTTTCTTAAATATATACATGCATGTGTGTGTATTTACAGTATATAAAAATGCATAATAAATACACACACACACACACACACATTATGTAAGCTAAAACTTTTATTTTGGATGAGATTAATCATTCAACAGCACTAAATATAATATAATATATATATAACGTTTCTATTTCTCACTCAAATACTTCACAATATTTGTAATGTAGTGCACAAATCATGCACACTGCTGTTATTTTATGCCGCAGTTATTTGTTGTAATTGCATTGAAAAGAGTGACCACACATTTTACGTTCATGCATTTGCCAAATGTCACTCTTTTCAATGCAATTTTGTCCAAAGCACTTTATATTGCATTTAAAGTAATAAACATTTTTCTTGCATTAAATCAGAATGGTGACCTCTGCATTTTGAGGTTTAATCTGGAGTCAGAACATGCTGTATTTGTGTGAACGTGTGGAGCTCTTATACAGAAGTACATGTGTTAAATGGTTATCTCAGACTGTAGACCTCTGAGGGTTCAGATGTGGGAAATGGCTTTAATACTCTTGTTAACATATGCTTCATATCTTCTTCATCAGCTGTAATGAACTGTAAGACGTTGCAGAAACTGCTTCTCTTGAATTCACACCAAAGTCTTTTAATCTGTTTGCGTGCACAGATCTGCATGAACTCAGTTTGGTTGCATGTGCGGTGTTGAGATCAGCTCATCTTGGCACAGCAGTGTGGAATTGATTTGGTAAATCAGAAAATATGCCAAAAAATCCTCCTCCTCGTATTGCTGACTTGAACAAGATGAGAATTACTGTAGAAGCAGCAAGAATCTGAAATCTGTCTTACATAAACATATTCGCCGCAAGCATATTCCTCTTCTAGTAACTACTGTACATATATTTGGATGAGGACTGAACTTTTTAATATGATCACCTTTTCGGTTACTTGCATGATTTTTTTCATATTAATTGCAGCAGGGTTACTGTAGTTAACTAAAGTAAAACTGAAACTAAAATTAATACTATTTTTAAAAAAAATGTATTGTGACATGAAATGTTGACTGAAATAAAGTAATAAAACTTTTCTATTTTTTTATTTAGTTTACTAAAATAACTAAAACTTTTAAATAAAATATAATAACTATAGACATTTATTTAAAAAAATGGCAAAAACACAGGAAAATGACTAAAATTAAAAGGAAAAAGGAAAATGTAATCACAAAACAAATTCAAAATATTTATAAAAATGAAAATATTATTTCAGTAAACAACTTTAACTCTGATCAGTGTTGTTTTATTATCATTATACTAGATGTACTATTATTTTTTTTATTATTTTAATATATATAGTGAGAAATGTTGCTTTCACAAATGTTTTTATATTTTAGAAATGTTGTATATTTATTAGTTTTTATATTTTAGTGAAAGTTTTTTTCTAAATAATAAAAATGTTTAATTGTTTCAGTTTTAGTTAACTATAATATTGATCGTTGGCATTTTCTCACTGCATGTAAACAGACATTAAATGGTTTTCAGAGAAAGTTGCTAAATGACGTTATTACGCAGTCACGACGCAAAATTGTGTCACAACATCAAATCTCGGCAAAAAATAAATAAATTAGATTTGTTTGTAAAATAATATGCATAAAATATTAAAATATAAATAACTATTTTTAAATGCATTGAATTATTGAACACATTTTTGAATGATTACAATTTAAATTTTTTTTAATAGCTAGTAAACTAGTAATACTACACATTCTCAACAATTATGCTTTAATCAGTGTATTAGTAGTTCGTTAGTGTGCTGCACTCTTAAGAAAAGTCTGTAAAAATAGGGCACAGTCTACTATGTTAATATGAAGGAATTTTCCGAATTGGTTTTTACGTGCGTTTTAAATTACGCATTGTGTTTCAGATTACAGGCTGATAATGATAATGTCCCGGAAAATTACTAGTATCTTTTCCATTTTTCTCACAGTGTACTGACTGATCAACTATCGCAGGTACAAGCTACTAACAAAGTGTATCATAAATGAACAATTATTCAATTATTATTATTATTATTATTATTATTATTAAATTGAACAATTGCAAACAGCAGCGAGGCATCTTTGGTTTCCTCTTTTTGTGTAATTTGGATGGAAAATGTGTGCCAGTCACTTATCAAAAGTTGCTAAAAGTTGCCAAATAAATTATAAAAATTGCAAAATTTGTTGCTAGGTGCTTTTGGAAGAAAAAGTTGCTAGGGTAGTGTGACAAGTTGCTAGATTTGGCGACAGAATTGCTATGTTGGCAGCACTGGAGGCCGCTGAACGCACGATCAGAGTGTTACTGTAAAGCGTGCTCATCTCTCTGTGTGTCCCTCAGTGCCTTCGGCTGCCCGTATTCTGACATGAACATGAAGAAGGAGGTGGTGCTTCCCGACCGGCTCGGAGGAGAGAAGCAGATCACCTTCATCCCTGTCAACTTTGTGCAGAAGACCGAACACCTGTGTCCAGACGAGGAGGAGGACGAGGAGGAGGAAGATGGGAAGGAGGACATCAGCCATGTGGACAGCAGGTCTGTGATTGAGACTGAGAGACCGTCTCCCACAATGCAGTTCAGTGCTCCCTTAACACAGTCAATAATATCAGCTGTGATCCGACTCGAGACATTTCTATATAAAACTGGATTAGAACTGTACAAACACCGGATGCACTGGTTTTGTTGTAGACCTGAAATAATCTCATCAATAGGACAAGATTAAGCATGTAAAAGCTGTTGAATTAGTGTCGCACACATGCTGTTTTATTTTAGCATTATTTATATTATACTGTTATCATTTTTATTCATATTTTGAATTAAAATTTTATTTTTCGTTTTAATTTAGTTTATTTCTTGTGGTTTTTTTTATATGCTTTTGTAGTTTTTATTATTATTTTTGTAAATATTGCTGTTCAGGTTTAATGTATTTTATTTTATTTTTTCAATTTTTATTCAATTTATTTAGCTAATTTTTTTTTTTTATTAGTTAAGTAGTTTTAGTTTAATATTTATTAATGTTATTATGCCCCCATTTTCAGTAGTTTTATTTATTTATTTATTTATTTTAATATTACTATTTAGGTTTCATTTATTTTTATTTCAGTTTTAGTTCCATTTCAGTTATTTCAAGTTAGACATTTTAGTGCTTCTAATTTTCATTTTTTTTAATTTTTCATTTAATATTTATAGTTATTTCTGCATTATTTCGATAAACAAAAAATATTTTTAATGGTTTGTTTAATATGTTTTTTTTCATTAGTTTTATTTATTTCCAACCTTTAAACTTATTTCGGTTAGTTTAGTTAATTATAATCACAGTGCTGGTGACCAGTTCTGAATGCATCGATTAATGCGCTATGAATGCGTTAAAGTTTTGTTACGAATAATGCATATTAAAATATGTGAATCAGATTTTAATGTTTAGGTTTTAAATAAACTTTCAAAATCTAAAAAAATCAATCTGGCTTAATTCAGATCGACAAACATTGTGTGAGGTTTCGTTCTGTCTGTACGTTCACTATCGATTTCTTCTTCTGCAGCATTTCTGAGTTTTCTGAGCTCATGGAACATGATTTAATTTTCAAACGCTGGATCAGGGCTGGATTTCGCGCGCTCTGCGTTTAATTCTGCGCACGGAGTTCAGTCAATAAACAGACGTGTTACACTGCTAATGTTATATAGAGGTTTGAGAGACGAGAATCACAGAGCTGATCTGCTCAGAGGCTTGGAGTCGTGACAAACGCGTCTCTCGCCAAGAAACGAATGCAGCGACTGCAGACAAACGCCTGCTCAAACCTGTCTCCTGATTCATGTGCTAGTATAGCTTTTTATTTTCATATTTTCAGTTTTCATTTTAATTTAATTTTTAGTTTATTTTATGCACTTTTGTCTTTTTACTAGTTTTAGGTTTGTTAAATATTACTATTTACATTTTATTTTTATTTTTTTTGTCAAATAAGTTTTTTTACTCAGTCAGCGAATAACCTTACAATAATCACAAGTTCCAGGATTAATTTTCTTATTTATGTTTAGTTTTTAGTTTTAGTTAGCAATTTAACTTTTTTTTTTTTTTTTCAGTTTCTAATTTTGTTTAGTTCAAGTATTACATATTTTCATTTTAATTTATTTTAGTATTATTTCATAAATTAAATAAATAATATAATATTACTATTTAGGTTTAATTTATTTAAAGTTTTAGTTTAGTTCCATTTTAGTTTATTTATTTACAGTTAGTAAGTATAGTACTTCACCTTAAATTTAAGTTTATAATTTTTAATATTATTTGTAATATTTATATTTTATATCAGCATTATTTATATGAAGACACATTTTCAATGTTTTGTTTAATTTTTATTCCTTTTGTTTTATTCTTTTGTAATTTTTTTTTAAATATTGCTATTTAAGTTTAGTTTATTTCAGTTTTAGTTCCATTTTCATTTTTATTTATTTCCACTAATGCTTCAACTTATTTTTTACTTATTTCAGTTTCTAATTTACTAATAAAAATTTTCATTCTAATGCTTTTGTCATGTTTATTAGTTTCAGTTTACATATATATATAATATTTCCATTTGATTATTTTTCAGCATTTTTCGATGAACAGCAGTTTTAATAGTCTGAGTTGTAGTGGAGGAGGATAGCCGTGACTCACTGAAGGTGTCTGTCTGTCTCAGGGTGATGATGGCGTGTGACGGCGCTCCTCGTCTGCGCGGTCGGCCTGCGATTCTGAAGAAAGAGCTCAAAGACGAGCTGCTGACGCCGTCGCTCCTCGGGAAGAGACCTCGTTTACCCAGCAGGTGATAATATTTCCATTGATGTATGGTTTGTTGGACAATATTTGTCTGAGATGCAACTATTTGAAAATCTGGAATCTGAGGGTGCAAAAAAATCTAAATATTGAGAAAATCACCTTTAAAGTTGTTCAAATGAAGTTCTTAGCAATGCATATTACTAATCAAAAATGAAGTTTTGATATATTTACGGTAGGAAATGTACAAAATATCTTCATGGAACATGATCTTAATATCCTAATGATTTTTGGCATAAAAGAAAAATGTATAATTTTGACCCATACAATGTATTGTTGGCTATTGCTACAAATATAGCTGAGCTGCTTATGACTGCTTCTGTGCTGCAGGGACACATATGACAAGATGGGCTTTAGTTTAATGTAATTTGTATAAAAGGTATTTGGTGATGTTTTAGGAGTGAACTAGCATAAGGATGAGTTCAGTTGATTTAGAGTTAATTCACCATAAAATCTGTCATTATTTTGACTTTCTTTCATCTTCAGAGCACACATTTTCATCCATTCATTAAAATTTGCATAATCAGCTTTTTTTCAAGCTTCAAAAAGTGCAACAGGGTCCCTGTTTAGCTTAAAAGCTCTTAGAATTCAGTTTTCTCAAATTGTATTGTTTTTTTTAATCTAAATATTAAATATTCTAAAAGGTGTGATTGTAAGAGGTCTGAAATTTGGGGACGGAAAAACAGGAATTGATTTATGGCCTAATGTGGGTTTATTATTATTATTATTATTATTATTATTATTAATTAAACCATAAAAAATAAATTAAAATAAATTTTTATTTAAAATAAATATTAACTGAAATAAAATATTTAAAAACAAAATAAAACTAGAATATTTACAAAATAAAAAACAAACTAAATGATAAATGTCACCTTGGCAACTAGTTTAAGCTGAAGTACTAAAATTACAGCTAAAATTAAAATGTAAAACTAATTAAGAACTATGTAGACATTTAAAAAAACTAATAAATAATCTTAACATTTAGAATTAAAATAGAAGAATTAAATGTAATTCAAAATATTAAAAAAACTATAATAGTTTATCAATGATAGTAAAATAACACTGGAGCGCTGCGTGCTTCAAAGTAAAAATTACAGTATAGATTGACCTCTAATTCACATTTATTGATATATTGGTACATGAACCAATTTTGAATAAAATCTTCAAACTTACCCTTTTAAATTCACCTAATTTCATAAATTAATCTGATATTCAAGATATATTTTAATATTATATGGGTTTGTTCTATATAGGCATACAGTGTTAATACAGTGTCTTAAAGCTCTTAAATTTGACTTTAAAAGCTGTGCAGACACACTGCTATATAAAGCATCATAAATGCTGACAGAATGTTGATTATCAGCTGAAGTAAGTGTTTAACAGCAGCTTTAATGGCTCAGAATGAGGCTTGTTTCTGAAGCTCAGGTCTGATGTGATGTGTGTCTCATTAGCGGTGTCACGTCTCACACACACACACACACACACACACGCGGTGTGACAGAAGGCTCTATGGTGCATCTGACTCATGCGTTATAATGCAGCACTGACACTCATTATTCACTGCAGGACCACAAACACACAAAACAGAAAAGGGTGGATATTTTCTGTCTTAGACTGAAGGTTCATTTGGACAGAAACCTGATATATTTACATTAGTTTCATGCATTTGGCAGATGCATGCAAGGTTTACAAGGTATTGCATATTATCATGCTGGGTAATTAATTTTAAAGTGACAGTTCGCTTAAAAATGACAATTCTGTAATCATTTACTCACTCTCATGTTGTTCTAAACCTGTACGAGTTTCTGTCTTCTGCTGAACACAAAAAAAGAGATTTTGAAGTATTTGTGTAACTGAACAGTTGGCGGTAGCCATTCACTTCTATAGCATGGGGAAAAATGCAATGGAAGTCAATGGGTGCCGTCAGTTTTTTTGGTCTTTTATTGTGTGTTCAACAGACGTGAAGGAGAGTAAATGATGACGGAATGAACTAGGGAAGCACCGAAATAAATACAGTTTTTCGCGTTCTTTCTTTCGTCTTTCACTTTTATTTAGTCAGAAACCCGGAGGAAGACCTCGGTTCTGCTTTTGTTGACAACAGCAGATTCATAATTGATTACGAATTAATTTGAGATGTTTGTCGCACGTATCACATTGTCACATGCCTTGTAAAAATTCATAAAAACGTTACTGACGAGTAACACGGTTTCATTTTTGGATGAACTGTCACTTTAATGCATCTATTTTTCTGTTTCTTTATCTGCTTGCAGCCCGTGAATCATTGATGTTTCATTTACTCTTAATTGCTGAATGTTTGGGAGGCTTTTAACATCCTCTGAACATCCACAGATGAAAGAGTCGCTCGGAGCCGTTTGCAGTCAGGCTGTGGCTCTCGTTGAGTCTGGTGTGTGTGTGTGTGTGTGTGTGTGTGTTGAGAAGCGTCATTAACAGTCTGATTTAAAGCTGTAATAGATGTCGAGGCGTGACGAGCGTTCATTGCCAGAGGAGGATTTTCAGATCAATCCTCTGTGTTTCTACAGCAGGAATTTGTAAAGGCTTCATTGCACTTTTAATACACTTCCTACAGCTTGATTTGTCTTCTTCACTTCGTTTGAGACTGTTTCGCCAGTTTTGGAGTGAAAAGTTTCTTCTTTGTGAAGCTTTGCCAGGCCTTTACTGCAGCGGACTTCAGTTGTTGTTTGTTTGTGGCTCTTTCTGTCTGTAGTTTAGTCTTCAGCGAGTGAAACGCTGCTCGATCGGGTCGAGATCAGGAGATTGACTCGGACGTTGCAGAATAATCCACTTTTTACCTTCAGAAACTCCTGGGTTGCTTTTGCTGTATGTTTTGGGTCATCGTTCATTTGTACTCTGAAGCGCCGCTCAAGCAGCTTTGCTGTATCTGGCTGAATCTGAGCAGAGAGTATATCTCTACACACTTCAGAACTGATCCGCTGCTTCTGTCTTCTGTCTCTTCATCACTGAACAGCAGTAACACAGAGCCACTGAAGCCATGCAGCTCATGAACACACTGCAGGGCTCGCAAAATCGCTAGCCCGAGGTCCCGGGGCTGTTGTGTTTTCCAGTCGGGCTCCCAAAATATATCACCGCCTGCCCGACGGCTCCTTAAATACAGACCTCCCGCGGGTCCTTAAAAACTCTGAAAGTGAGTTGTATCAAACTTAAGGCCATAAAAAGTTTTAAATACGTTAAATGGTATAAGAAATGTCTTAATTATAATTTCAAGAGTTGGGGACGGAAAGACAAGAGTCACACGATACGGCAGGATTAAACTTCAAAAGGCAATGATGTCATTGAATAAATAATGAGCGCTGCACGTTTCAAGTCAAAACGCGGCGCGGATGTCTTTATGTGAATGTCTCTGAAGGGAACCGACTGTCCTCAGAAGCGTGTCGCTGGCATTTTAATTTAATTTTACCTATAATTCCTGATAAAGCAGCGTTTATGAGCGCGGAGCTGCTTTGTGTACAGCGTTTCCGGGGAAACCGCAATATCTCAGCGCTCCTGAAGCGCCACCTCGTGGCAGAGAGTGAATCTGCATTTACAAATAGCCTTTCTTGCTGTTTATGCTCAGATCAATGCAGATATCAACTTTTTACGCAGCAAACACATAGAGTTGTAAATGAGAAAGAAGTTAATGTGCCTTTTAAAAATCTAAACAATTAAGACATAATAATTTATATGCTTGATTGATCCCTTTTCATAAGAACTGTCTATAGCCTGAAACGCTGTTGTATAAGATATTTGTTTTTGTGAAAACCTGAACTGTAAATCATGTAATTTTATGGCTCAATACTGTATGTTACTATAGACATTGTCCAGCCCCGCTCATACTGTGTTCATTTTACTTGTGCAGCTCTTAAAATGGGTCATAAATTGCCTTAAATATATTTTAAAAAATTCTGCAGATACCCTGTAAATAGTGAAATAAAATTCCTTCCTTCATATTTGTTGATATTTGTGTATTGAAAATATTTTTGATTGACATTTAAACTCTATCTGATTTTCTATATTTAAAAAAAATAATAATAAAATAAAATAGTAATTTTTTAATTCGGGCTAGTTAAATTAATGTTCGGGTTACCAAAATCTGAAGAGTACCTGCCCGAAGGGCTACCAGGGATTTAGAAATGTTGCGAGCCCTGCACTGCCCCATGCTTCACAGATGATGGATCATGAGCGGCTCCAAGTCTTCTCCACACTTTCTTCTTCTCGTCGTTCTGGAACAGGCTGATCTTAATTCCAGTCGCCCAAAGAATGCTTTCCCAGAAGTGCTCTGGTTTTTTGGTAAAGTCTAATCTATCTTGTGGTGAAGTCTTCTCTTGATTGTAGACGCGTCTGTCTCCTGGAGAGTGCTCTTCTCTTGGCTGGATGTTGTGAAGGGTTTTGTCATGGAGAGGATTCTCCGATCATCACCACTGTTGTCCTCCGTGGACGTCCAGGTTTCTCAGAATGTAGAAACTGTTGATTTGGCTCCTAATGTTCCTGCTGTCTCTCTCTCTGATGGCTCTGTGTTGTTTCTGAAGCCTGACAGTCCTCTGTTTCTCTTGTATGGAGAGCTCCTTTGACCGCATGATGTGATTCACAGCAACAGCTTCCAAATACAAACGACACACTCAGAATCAACTCCAGACCTTTACTTGCTGAACTGATGTAGAAATAATGAAGGAATAGCCCACATCTGTCCATGAAACATTTTATTTATGGTCCAATTACTTATGTCTCCTTGGAAAAGGAGGGAGGTACATATTAAAGAGCTGTAATGCCTTAACCTTTCCTCCAGTTGTGATGAGAACATCCTTAAATTAAAGCTCAGTCTGCACTTTAAGCCCATATTCATTATAGAACTGTAACTTGAATGTGTTTTGGTCAGCAGCTAAAATAATACAAATTGTGCCTGTGTCCAAATATATATGGACGTGTGTGTGTGTGTGTGTGTGTGTGTGTGTGTGTGTGTGGGGAATTGCTTTTAGATTTTTTCTTTCTTTTCAGACTCACTCAGTCTACGAAGTATCTGCGTATCAAGGATGAGGACGACGACATCGATGTGAACAGCGTTATTTCAGGTGAGCGTTTACAGTGTGTTTAAACCTGCTTGAATGTTTCTTTCTTCAGTGACTGAAGCTCACAGTCGCTCTCGAGCAGAATACACTTCTGCATTTGTGAATCCAGCAGTTGTTTCTGTAGTTATTTGTTGGTTTGATGCGATGTGATGAGCACACGTCTCGTCTCCAGCACGATTATTTGGCTTCAATAATAATGAAACTCCTCCGTACTGAGAGTGAAGACGACTTTACTTTTGTTAAACGTCCCATCTGGATATGATTCATAAAGAAATGAGCTGTTTTGAAGCTTTCGCTCCTTCATTTACTGATGCTTGAGAGATGAGCTTGTGATTTCCAGTAGAGCTGCACAATTAATCAAAATAAAACCCAAATAGAGATGTGGCTTAGTGAGTGTGATTATTAGAAGACAAAGGCTGTGATTTAATTCTGTAAATATATGCACACGTTTCATGAGTGAAGCACGGCACTGTGTTCATTTACACGCGAGCAGCTCATGATCTGGTGTTTTCAGCGTCTCGGAACGACTCAATTCACAGCAAACGATCCTAATGAACACTTTCCAAAACATCCGCTTTTCAAGATGCACGTGCAAATTTGTCTGATCCTTGACGCGATCGCGCGCAGCAGCGCAAAGTTGATTCTGTGCTTTTTTGATCTAATATTTGATGTTTTTAAATGTTGTAGATTTAAGTAGCAAATGAAAATCGCTAAAATGAATGCATATATTTTGAGACAAAGGTCTTCTTTATGATTTTCAGTTGTTTTTAAGATAATTAAAGCAACAGTTTTTAAATAACGAAAGAATATGTAAAAGTACGGTATTTGGGGTAAAAAGCGCCCCTGCTGTTGCGCACCGTAATTAACATGATAATTAATAGATGGCTGACTTTTCCATTTGTTGACATGATATTGTTAGATTCAGATGGTAAATATCATATATTATGTTGGGTGTCCATATTAGAGATAATCACCATGTTTAGAATGAAACCATCATAATTAAAAACATGATATTAATCATATCATATAATAAAATATTTGTTACTACTGTAAATATATATTCAATTATTATTGGATCTCCTTCAATACTTTCAGAATTTTTACTTATTAAAATGATTTTGTTTCTGTATTTTAAAATATATATTTTTATATTAACTTATTTTAATAACTATATTTATGGAACAAAAATTAATTCTTTTAATTTTCAAAATAAGCAGAAAATAGAACAAACATTGCTGAAGTGATTGTTTTAAACAAGTATTAACTTAGACATTATTTTAGCTGAAGTATTTGTATTTTGTTTATTTTCACACAAAATCTGTTGCTCCATTAATGTTCAATACAACATTTTTTTTTCTGGAATTATATATATTATGCGCAGTGAATAGCACATTTATTCTTAAGATGGGCCTTTAGCCTCGTTGTACCCTATATTTTCTTTCACATGGCCTTCTGCCTTGCATATGTATCTGAACTTAAAAATAATAATAGCTTGATAACATCTGATCTCATATTTTAATATTCATGTCTCTTTGGGCTCAACAGATGAATGTTTTTTGTTTGTTTGTTTTTAATAGAAAAATTCTCAGGAGCCGCTGGGCTTTGGCTTAGTGCGTTAGTATTTATTTTTATGTTTTGAATTCTCATTTTAATTAAGTTTTAACAACTGTGTTCTGGTAATGTTTCAGAAGCTCCACTGGCAGGGCTTCTCAGTGCTTTTGACTGTATTTAAATGCTCTGTAATTACAGTGATTGCTGGAGAACGATTTGTCAAAATATATTTTTTAACTCACAATTTTTACCAGATGAAATATTTTAGAGTTTAGCATACCTAGAAAAAAATGTGCACTTGTTGTAAAATGCCTGTTAAGGATTCGAAGACTTTTCCAGGTCTTTTAAATGGGTTTTCCTCATTTATCACGGCTTTCAGAAACCTTACAGAATCCTGCTTCTTCAGGAGGTGAATTAAAAGAATGACTTTACAATGACATTAACAGTAAGCAATACATTTGTTTATTTATTTGTAATTGTTTTGATTTGAAATGGTTTTAAGTGGTTTGGAGGATCATTAGTGCAGCGAGCTCTTTGGGCCGGTTTTGTCCCGCTGAGATGCTGGTTCTGCTGGATCTTCAGCGAGGAGCAGATGGTCAGTATGTGATGGTGTCCAGGGACGGCTGATCTTTCTCAGATCTCCCTCGGACTCTAAATATTTATTCCTGTGAGATGCGAGTGTTGAAGGCTTGCTGGTGTCGGTTTATCTGAGATGTGTTTAGTAGCTGCAGAAGCAGTGATCTTCGATCGGTGAGCTGGGATTGATTTGGTGAAGGTCTCCAGGATCCGGTTCTTCTGTGTGATGGATCAGAAGACATCAGGTCTGACAGATAACGTCATCTGTTCTCAGATCAGTTCACTCAGCTGTCTATAGGGTTAAAATAGCAGACTTTGGCTTTTACTCAGTTTTAAATACATAGTTCGATTGTGTTTAAAGAGTTTTTTCCTTTTCATTGTTTTTCCTTTCATTTTTCTTGTATTTTTCTTTTTCCATCTTCATTTTTTTTTTCTTTATTTCTTTATCTTTTCTTTTTTCATTCTCTTCTACGGTTTATTTCTTTTTTATTTTTCATTTTCACTTTTTTCTTTTCCTTTCTAATTGTTCTTTTTTCCCCTTCTTTTCTATTAATTTTGTGCTTTTCTTTTTCATTTTTTTTCTTTCTCTTTACATTTACATTTATTCATTTAGCACTTTTATCAAAAAGTGACATTTACTTTTTTCACATTTAAAAATGTTCTTTTCTTTTAGTTTTTCTTTACCTTTTATTACTGTTTTTGTTTTTTTGTTTAATTTTGCTTAAATTATATATAAAATAAACAGTCAAACCAAAATGTATTCAGACACCTTCAACATTTCTCACATTATATCACAGTTTATTCGCTATAGTTTAGAAAATGGTAATAAAATATGAGTTAAACTGCGTCAGAACTAATTCATCTTGATAATAACTTTGATAGAAAGGAATGTAATGAATTCGGTTGAATAGCTGTCAGCTGTTAAAGTTAAGAACACAATTAGATAAAACCAAATTAGGTCAAACAATTACCAAGAAATGCTTATTTTGTTCAGTCTGTGTGTAAAAAGATCACATTAACAATTAAAGAAAAACACTTCAGCAAAACACGCTCAGCTCAAAGTGTCTGAATCATTTTTGATCCGGTCGTCCACTGTATGAAGGATTTCTGGGTGTAATATGTCACAGTTCACTTTATTTTGCTCTCCTCACTTACATAAATGAACTATAGTGTCCTGCACACACTAGTAAAAGAAAAAAATCATATCTGGTGTCTGAATAAGTTTTGGTTTGACTTTGTATATATGTATATAGATATAGCTCAGCTGCCTGTGATGATGATGATGATGATGATTGTTGATCTGGGTGTTTGTGACGTGATGAAGGTCAGATGATGCTGAAGCTCCATTGGTTTGCTCTCAGAATCTGCTCGTCAAGCGTTTTCTTGAAGTGAAATAACGAGCGTCTGCAGTGTTTGTGACGGAGGAGGGTTATAATGAGACTCGGCTCAGTGTTTAGAGAGCGGCAAACTCTTCTGAAAAATAACAGATGAATCGTTTCGCTCTGTGAGGTTATGAAATAAAAACTAGCATGAGTTTATTGTTGAGGGATGTGAATGGCAAGGTTTATATAACAAACTTTAATGAAAAGCTTCCCAAATTATGTGAAATTATTACATTATTTTAGCTAGATGTTATATATATGAGGGATGATGTGCAGTCAGCTGGTCATTATCCCAAAGTTAAGTTTTTAATTCTTTGCTCTTGAAGGGATTTATTCAGTAATAATGAGCTGCTGGCTGACATTACTCTGCTGCTACACCTTATTTTCACAGTTATTTTCATGTGACTATTTCAGGTTTCTGATATATTAGCCGCTATAAATAACTAGAAGAATAAAACGGTGCAGTAAAATGTGTAACTTTCTTTTCATAAACCAGTGCGTTTATGATTATGATAATACATTAAAATAATATAACACATACTAGTTTGCAATATCAACCAGCATAACAGACTGGAAGCGAAAATAACTGAAAGTGTTTGGGATGCATTATTTTACTGTATATATAATAAAATAATAAGAATATTAATGATTGATTGATTGATTGATTGATTGATTGATTGATTGTCCCAACAAAAATTGCAATTTATTTATTTTTTTTTAATTTAAGTTTGCTGTGCTTGTTTGTAGGGCTGCACAAATTGATTTATATGTAAATATGAATTATTAGAAAATATAATATTAGTAAATATGAATATATTTTATTATTTACTCAATTATTTTTATTATTGTTGTAGCTAATAATTCATAACATTTAATTAATTAATTTGATTATTAATTAATACTTATTATTCTTATTATTATTTAAAGCAAAAATAGATACTATTGTAATATTTCACTATAAATTGAAAAGAAATTGAGTATTTATTCTTATATAGAGAGAGAGAATATTTATAATAAATAACCCATTGAGAATGATTAATTTATGATAAAATAATATAGTAATAATTCTCTGAATTATCAATTAAAACAAAAAAGTTATAGTTAAAAAGTAGATATTATTTAAAAAAAAAAAAAAAAAGACAAGGAGCAAAAACAATCATTATTGGTCTCAAACTTTACAGTAATGAGATTTATTTTCCATGAGAACTTGAAAAATGTTTATTAAATAATGCAAAGACTTCTTCCTCTTCTCCTTTTTCTCCTGGTCTTCCTCCTCTTTCTTCTTCTTCCTGTTGTGATGTAATATATCCTGCTCATGTTGTTCTGAGATTCTCTCTGTTGTGTTTTTCTAGAGCTTTAACAGAATAGAAAGTCAAAGCATCATTTCTATTGGATCAGACGTTTGCTTTTGCTCCGTTACATCGGTGTGTGTGTGTGTGTGTGTGTGTGTGTGTGTATGATGAGTTGAGACACACACACACACTCTCTCTCTCTCTCTCTCTGTCTCTGCTGTGCTGCTCTTTTGCGTCCCGCAGTGATGTGTGAGCTGTGAGACTCTAATCGTTAGTGGCGCCGTCCTCTTGCGTCCTCGTCATCAGACCTGATCTCACCTGATCATGTGACACAACAGATTGCAAACAGTTGCTCAGACAACAATGCACTGTGACAATCACCATGGCAACAGCTTGTGTAACGAGACACAGGTGGCGACGTGGTTCGGAGTGAATGTCATCGTGCCAAACACCCGCCTGCAGACACACAGTGACACGTGTGTGTGTGTGTGTGTGTGTGTGTGTGTGTGTCTGTCTCGCATCGATCTCATGATGTCCGTGTCCTGTGCACCGGCACCCCATGATGCTCCTCGGTATTTGTCTCAGTCTGAGATCTGATGTTTGAGAATTACTAAATTATTTCAGAAAACAACATCATAAGATTTCATTTGTCTTTTGGCGTAAAAGGAACAGTTCACCTAAAAATGAAAGTTTGTTTCTTCATCAGGTTTGTAGAAATGTGTCTCTGCATCAGTGTCTCAGCAATGGATGCTCTGCAGTGAATGGGTGCCGTCAGAATGAGAGTCTGATAAAAACATCACAATAATCCACAGCACTCCAGTCCATCAGTTAACATCTGGAGAAGACAAAAAATATAAGTCCATAATCCATAATAACGCTTCCTCCAGTGAAACAGTGTTCTGGTGTGAATCAGGAGAGAAATCTGCAGATCAAGCAGCGTTTACAACACAAAACAGTCCGAAGACCTCTTAATGCTGGATGTGTTTGAGCTTTTGTCTTCTCCAGATGTTAACTGATGGACTGGAGTGCTGTGGATTATTGTGATGTTTTTATCAGACTCTCATTCTGACGGCACCCATTCACTGCAGAGCATCCATTGCTGAGACACTGATGCAGAGACACATTTCTACAAACCTGATGAAGAAACACTCATCTTGCACATTTTGTTTTACTATAGAATGTATTAAAACTACTAAAAATATTATAAAAATGTACAATGTGTGGCCCTTCACAGAAACCCTTCTTACTTGACAATATTAAGCCTGATTGAGACAGGAATATTAATCTGTCATGCACTGACCTCTGTTTTCTCGTTCGTGCCGGTTTGAGTTGATTAGCAGGATCTCTGGCGCTCATTTAGCAGCTCTTTTGGTCCCTTTAGAGCCGTTTGTGTGGTCCGATCGTCCTCAGCGGAGCGTGAAGGGCCAAACCCTCGCGGCGTCTTAAACACGGCGCTCTTGCCAGGAACATTCGAGCGAGACGCCGGTGAGAGCTCAGAGCCGTATGTGTCACACAAAAACACTTCTGAACCCCGTAATCAGACAGAACATGTGCTTTATTTTGGTAGTAATGCACTTTAGAAACAACTGAGCCCAAACACGAGTGGCAGCTGTTTATTGTTATTATTATTATTATTATTAAAATACTTTATTAATCCTTCACAGGAAATTATATTCTTACAGCAGCAACCACAATTCAATCCATGCACACTGACATATCTACCTAACTAAAATAATTTTACACTATTAGAAAAATAATAATTGGTGCACATTACCTAATAAAATGCATTAGAGTTATTGCACATTGTTTGTGTCTGTTACTGCGCTGAAAACAGAATTCATGTCTATTCATGTTTAAGTAGCGCTTTATAACGATCCAGCTGTATCGTTCCAGAGAAGCTGTACAGATGATCATTCATGAGTGCCTTTTTTTTCACACCATTTATATTTTTTTTAGTTATTTTCTCTTTGGAAATGTCAGATCACGTAACATATTATACGCAAGATATTTTCAAATTCATCATTCATTTTCTATACATTTTTCCAAACAACAACTAACTAAATCAACAAATACAGTAACATTCTTAAGCCATCTTTTCTCCAACAAACAACCCAGAATCCTTCAGTAAAAAATCACTGTAAAGAATCATTTTTGTAGCATGTTTTATGAGAAAATACTATTTCAGTCTTTCTGCTTCAAAATTTTGCTTTGTAATTATTTGTGAAATTTAAAAATTTACAGTGTTTTCAAAGTAAATCCTACAGTACACCAATTATTATTTATAAACAATTAATCATGATTAATCACCTCCAAAATAAGTTTTTGTTTACATAAAATATATATATATATATATATATATGTGTGTATGTGTATATGTGTGTACTGTGTATATTTATTATGTCTATATATAAATGCACACACACATGCATGTGTATATATTTAAGAAAAATGTTGTTTATATATTAAATATATTTATATATAATATAAAATATGCATGTAAATATTTTCAAAATGTATACTGTATGTGTGTGTATTTATATCTAAATAATAAATATACACAGTACACACACACATTATGTAAACAAAAACTTTTATTTTGGATGCGATTAATCGTTTGACAGCACTAATATTCTATAATTGTTAAATAATTGTTTGTTGATTAGCCCTAGGAAATCTGTTTTTCTTTCTGATGGTGTATGGGTGTTCAGTTGGGTGTTTTCCCTCATCTTACCGCGGTGAATAAGCTCGGGTAACGGCTGGTCTCGGATCAGCTTGAGAGTCCCATGCGACTGCGACTAGTGAAATGCGACGATCAAATGCAGAAGATCTTCTTTTCTGGATGGACTCTTGCTTTAGATCTTATGTTGAGTAGATCCGAAAGCTGTTGTTGTTTGCCCGCAGTAAATGACTGATGTGTGTGTGTTTCAGAGCGTAACGTGGAGAGTCTCCAGCAGGCGCTGCATCAGTCCGTCTTCCTCTCAGCGATGTCTGCTCACCCGAGCCGTGATCTGCCGCTGTGCTGGGAGCAGCACTGTAAGCTTCTGCCCGGCGTGGCCGGCGTTCAGGCCAGTCGCGTCGCTCACTGGACCGTCCAGGAGGTGAGAATAAATGCGCTTCCATTGATGTATGGTTTGTTGGACAATATTTGGCTGAGATACAACTATTTGAAAATCTGGAATCTGAGGGAGCAAAAAAATCTAAATATTGAGAAAATCATCTTTAAAGTTGTTCAAATGAAGTTCTTAGCAATGCATATTACTAATCAAACATGAAGTTTACGGTAGGAAACTTACACAATATCTTCATGGAACATGATCTTTACTTAATATCCTAATGATTTTTGGCATAAAAGAAAAATGGATAATTTTGACCATTTTATAATTTTTACACTCGAAAACATATTCTGGCTTAAATGTAAGATTCATGTATTTGAATTGCATATAAAGCTTCCATGAATTTCGATTAGACAGTAACATAAACTAAATGTGATCATATTTGTCAGTCATGCATCAATGAAACAGGTCAGATTTATATAAAAATCCAGTTTGTTTCAGTCTCATACATTTAAACTGATTGAATATTGCTTGTTCCACAGCTAGTCATATCTTAACCATTTTTTAACTGAATTAATATCGTTTTTATAATGAACAGATTTATGTTGATTCAAAGCTATTTGAATAAATGCATTTTAAAGAAATTTAGATTAAATCAAATAGATGCAAGTAGTTAATAAACTGCGACATGATTGTTTTGAGTGCAGAAATCTGACCTGAATCAAATTAAGTTTATTAGTTTATGTTGAAACTGTTATTCAAATGTTATATGCAATAAAATGCATAAATCCTAAATTTAGGCCTAAATATTTTTTAAAACAGTAAATATTAATACTGACAGCAGAAATCATCCAGAATGCTTGATTTCACTTCAAAAATGTGGCATTGTGTGGAAATTGCATTTTGTATACACGCAAAAACAGTTTCTAAATGTGAGATTTATGCATCTGAATTGCATATAAACTTTCCATGCGTTTAGATTACGTTGTTTAAACAAACTAATACACTTAATGTGATGCATATTTGTCATTCATACTTTAATGAATCAGTTCAGAGTCAATGAATCGTGTCTGTAATAGTGCTAATAAACTCAATGTGTTTTAAATACACAATAAGCAACTTTATTTATTTATCATAAAGAACTCAATTTGTTTCAATCTCATACATTTTAATTAACTGAATATTACTTGTTGCACAGCTAGCCATATTTCACCACATTTATACTTTGACTGGAAAAAATAAATTGTTTTCATAATGAACTCATTAATGCTGATTCAAAGCAATTTGAATAAATGCGTTTTTAAACGGGATTATTTAAATGAAATCAAATGGATGCAAATAGTTAATAAACATTATTTTAACACATTATGTTAGTTTATTAAAACTGTGTAATCCAAATGCATGGAAATTTGATATGCTATTTAAATGCATAAATCTTAAATTTAGGCCTAAATATTTTTTAAACAGTTTAGATTTGTAATGTCGATACTGACAGCAGTGTGTAGGCAGAAATCATTCAGAGCTGCAGTTTTCACAGTGTTACAGTCAAGCAGACTTCAGCTTTATGCAAACGATGTGATGTGACATCAGCCAATGGGAGCGCCGAGGCTGGAGGTCATGTGATCTGCGAGTATAAACACATTCTCGTATCTGGGCGGAGTGGCTGTATCTGCTGTAGTTTGGGGCTGTTTGTCATGCTAATGTCGGGATGCGGAGGTGAAATCGAGCCGCTTCACGCCGCCGGGCGGATGATGGGCTGGTTGCCATGGTAACCAGGTGAACAGAGCGCAGAGATAAACACACACACGCTGAGCTACAGGCTGAGTAAATATCAGCCGTGGGCCCTCAAGGACCCAGCGGTGAACAGGCCACTGTCTGACACCGTTGAAGATGTCACACGTTAAAGCGGTGTTTTATCACTATCTGCATGATCCAAATCAGATTCTTTTCTATATATGCTAATGTTTAAAAGTTTGGGGTCAGTAAAATGTTTCTGAAAGAAGTCTCTTCTGTTCACCAGGGCTGCATTTATTTGTTCAAAAATACAGTAAAAAATATTGAATAAAACCGCTGTTTTCTATGTGAATGTGTGTTAAACTGTAATTTATTTCTGTGATGCGCAGCTGTATTTTCAGTCTTCAGTGTCACATGATCTTCAGAAATCATTCTAATATGCTGATTTTAAAGAAACATTTCTGATTATTATCAATGTTGAACACAGTCGTGCTGCACAATATTTTTGTGGAAACTGATGCATTTTATTTTTCAGGATTCACAGATGAACAAAGTTCAAAAGAACAGCATTTATTTGAAATGGAAATCTACTGTAACATTATAAATGTCTTTACTGACACTTTTGATTAATTTAATGCATCCAATTTCTTAAAAAATCTTATTGACTGCAAACTTTTGAACAGTAGTGCAGTTTATCATGAAGTTTGTAGTATTTAGAGCTTGTCTGATGCTATATGTGACCCTGGACCACAAAACCAGTCATAAGTGTCAAGTTTTCGAAATTTAGATTTGTACATTGTCTGAAAGCTGAATAAATGCGCTTTCCATTGATGTATGGTTTGTTGGACAATATTTGTCTGAGATACAACTATTAGAAAATCTGGAATCTGAGGGAGCAAAAAAATCTAAATATTAAGAAAATCTCCTTTAAAGTTGAACAAATGAAGTTCTTAGCAATGCATATTAATGCAAGTTTTGATATGTTTACGGTAGAAAATTTACAAAATATGTTCATGGAACATAATCTTTACTTAATATCCTAATGATTTTTGGCATAAAAGCAACTTGGTTATGATTAATTGACGATGTTTTGGTTGATGTGTTAGTCTCAGATTATTAAAATAGTGTGTAATTATGTTAGTTTAGTATCACTGTTAATGGAGTGTTTGATGAATGCTGGTTTTGTGTCAGTGATGGTCTATAAACTCCTGAACGCAGTAATGCACTGCATCAGAGAGCCTTTAGAGAAGGTTTTACCGCGGTACAGTGTGTTCAAGGCTGCTGTCGGCTGTGTGATTTGGCATTAGTGTGGCTGCTCCTGTGTGTGTAATGGAAAGCACTTTACTGCACTTTACCCTGCTTTACCGTGGCAAACGCAGCGGCGTTCAGCGCTGTACTGTGGTGTGTTAGCAGGATTTATGAGTCGCTATTTATTGGCAAACACTCGCACTGAAGGACACGTTTGTTCCTGAGGAATTGAGTCGGGATTGATGGAGTCAGAGCTGCGTGTTTAATGCTGAATAAAGACCAGGATTTACACTCAATGACTCTCAATGCAGTCTGATTATTACTGATTTAACAGATGAAGTGCAGAGGGAATCGTTCATGTTTAGGTGAGTGTGAGTCTGATGCGGTTACAGATCCGAGAGTTCAGGATTACAACATCTGAAGTTTGTTTTAGTGAAACAAACAGAATGTTATTGACCGTTATTAACGTCCTGGTGACCCAGACGCCCGGAGATCATGCTGGTTTATTCTGTACAAGCAGCCCAATGTAAACCTCATGTGTTTGCTGAGGAGGGTGTGGCTCTGCTGTCATCTGATTGGCTGTTGTGGTTTGAGGTCTTTTAACTGCGGTCAGAACATCTAATAGATCCAGCCAAGACATCCTGTTCTGTTCCTGTGCTCTGTGAAAACCCGATCGATTCCCGGGTGAATTATAGATTGCTCCAATATTTCATTTGAAGCCTTAGATAAAAGAGTGTGATGGTAATAAAGAGCCCAAGCATTCATCTCTCACAGCCTTACAGTAAAGCTCCGGCCGTCCCTGCAGGACAGCATACTAATCACATCTGCAGCGTCTTCATTAGCGGGAACAAGCAAGCCTGAAGATCTGGTTCCCAGAATGTTCTGAGAACGTTCCGGGACTGTTCGTTTTTTGGTTCCCAGAACGTTAGTTTTTGGTCCCAAAATGTTATAGGAATGCTAGCTTTTGGTTCCCAGAATGTCCCAGAAATGTTAGTTTTTGGTTCCAAGAAAGTTCTGTGAATGTTCATTTTTGGTTTCCAGAATGTCCCAGGAATGTAAGGTTTTGTTTTTTTGTTCCCAGAACATTCCAGGAATGTTAGGGTTTTTTCCAGAATGTTCTGGGAATGTTAGTTTTTTTGTTTCCAGTAATGTTAGTTTTTAGTTCCCAGACCATTCTGGGAATATTAGAGGTTTTTTGTTTGTTTTATTCTCAGAAAGTTCTGGGAATGTTAGTTTTTGGTTCCCAGAATATTTTTGGTTAACCAGGGGTGCGTTTCCCAAAAGCAACTATGGTTGCAAGTTCCCTCATTACTAATAGAGGTCAATGGAACCGATCACCGTAGTTGGTGTAGGTTGGATAGTTGGATAGCTCTCTTCATGGTAATAAAATTTAGTTTTAGGTTTGCAGAATGTTGCTAACTTTCAGCTAACATTGTCCTAACGTTCCCTTAACCTCTTTACTCCAATATTATTTTACCCTGCTGTGCATCAGTAATCATCCTGGCTCTCGCAACCCTTTATAGGATACGCTTTGAATGAATGAACATCAATAGTCAGAACTATACAAACATGTCTTGTTTTGATCTATTGTTTAATTAGTAAAATAATCAGAGCGCATCATACACTGGAAATGAATTAATATGTAAGATTTAACTTCAGCACCAAAAAGCACCTAAAAAATAACCTGTAGGAAACATTCCCTTTTGCTCTCACGAAAACCAAACCTTGCTGCAACATTCTGAAAGCTAGTTTTTGGCTGTAAAAGCTTGTTTTGTGTGTGTGTCTAATCTACAGAAAACGGTTCTAGAACATTCCCCAAAGAAATAACCGTTATGGGCACGTTCTGTGGGTTAATGCTGCTGTCTGTCAGTCAGCTGTAGATGCGTTTGAGAAACACTAATGCAATCACTGCGTCCTGATATAGATGTTTTTGCTGGGAAATCGATGCAAATATGCTCTGGATATTAGCTGAGAGGACCAGAGAAGGTCGATCTGCTGCATCTTGGCTGCGGTTTTGTAATAAATGGAGATGTTGTTCCAAAGATCCTCTCTGGGGTTGGTCCGTTTAATTAAAGTCAGGCGCGGCTCCAGAGACGCTCTTCCTGTAATTGTACTGTAAGCTTCTGAGTGAGAACTTCTAGGGTCAAAAAGCACATCAGTGAAGTTCTTCAGAGACTGCGGCGATGCTTCGGATGGGTTATTCTTAGCCGCGGTTGTTTGTTGGAGATCCCTGAGCGTAGCAGACACATCTGAGTGTGTTCCTGAGTAAACGCTGCAGGATATTTCAGCTCTGCTGACGCTGCAGAAGGTTTCTGAGTCTCTCGCTCAAACCTCAGCTGACCTGCTCATGCGGCGAGAACACGCTTCTGCTTCATCATATCTAAAATATAGGATTTGAATTATTTGTTCTAATTGTTATTAATTATTACTATTTCATGAGCACTGGTGCCTTAGTGGGCATTTTATAAATAGCTATAAAGTTACTTGCTAGAATTTTTTTAAATTTTATGTATAATAAATATATATTTTATGTTGTTAATTTATATTTTTAAATATTTTATTATTTGTATATATATATATATATATATATATATATATATATATATATATATATATATAATGTGTGTGTGTATATGTTTGTTTTGTTTTGTTTTCAGACAGAGACCCCTTTAACCATTATAAAATTACTTTTATTTATAATTATTTACCCACTACTTCAATATGATACACATGTAATTTTATGTATAATATATTTTATATTATTTAGTTGTTGTTTTTGTGCTGTTAAACGATTAATCGTGATTAATCGCATCCAAAATAAGTTTTTGTTCATATAGTTTGTGTGTATTGTGTACGTACTGTTACAGTACGTTTATATATTAAATATATTTATATATAATATAAATTAAATGAATATAAATATATACTGTATGTGTGTGTGTGTGTATTTATATATACATAATAAATATACACAGTACACACACACATTATGTAAGTAAATTCTTTTTTATTTTGGATGCGATTAATCGTTTGACAGCACAATTTTTTTATATTATTAGTATTATCATTATATTTTTGTTCTCAGGCACAAACCCCTTTAACCATGGTAAAATTGTTTTGATTTATAATTATCCATGACATCAATATTACGATACAGTAGACAACAGTGTTCACAATACTTACATGTATTAATAATTAGAATAAAGTGATGTGTAATGTAACTGCAGCTGTTTACAGTTGCTAAGTAACGTAGACATTCCGTCACAATGTAACCTTGATTCTATCCTGTTGAGAACCTCTATAACAAGAGTGAAGATGAAACTGTGTGTGTGTGTGTTTCAGGTGGCTGATTTCATCCATTCTTTACCCGGCTGTGAGGAACAGGCCAAGCAGTTCAGAGAGGAGGTACGTGTGGAGCTGAGTTTCAAATGTGATTCCTCCTCCACTCACAGCCACAGAAGCTTTCATTCCAACACAGACCAAAGAAAACACCGCATTACTCTCTTACACATTTTAAATTCACATGAAATCACATTTGCTCCACAGTGGACAAATGTTCCTAATTAATCCTAGTTCTTAAGAATCAAAACAAACTTAACTTGAGAAGCAAAATTATGAGAGAGATTAAAGTTTGAAATAATTACTTTAAAAAAAAATTCTTCTGCTCACAAAGGCTGCATTTATTTGATTAAAAATGCAGTAAAAAAAAGCGAAATATTTTTACAGTTTAAATCAGCTGTTTTTTATGTGAATATCTGTTAAACTGTAATTTATTTCTGTGATGCGCAGCTGTATTTTCAGCATCATTACTGCAGTCTTCAGTGTCACATGATCTTCAGAAATCATTCTAATATGCTGATTTGCTGCTCAACAAACATTTCTGATTATTATCAATGTTGAAAACAGTCGTGCTGCACAATATTTTTGTGGAAACCGTGATGCATTTTATTTTTCAGGATTCACAGATGAATAGAAAGTTCAGAAAGAACAGCATTTATATGAAATAGAAATCTTTTTTAACATCTTTACTGGTACTTTTGATCAGTTTAATGCATCCTTGATCAATACAAGTATTAATTTTTTTCTCATATATATTTTTTATAAACCGAAGAGTACATTTTCAGAGGATAGCTATCTGCAAGCATCAGTCTGTGTTCAAGGAAGGGAGACTGTAAATACAGTTTAAGTTCATTTTGTCACATTTAAGATCAGATTATGATTTCATAGTGCCGTTAGTGTTCATTAGAGCGGCTGTATCTGATGGTTAAACACACTGACTCTGTAATGTTTTCCGCCAATTCCCTCACCAGCAAATCGACGGGAAGGCCTTTCTTCTGTTGACGCAGCGAGACATCGTTAAGATAATGAGCGTGAAGCTCGGCCCGGCCCTCAAGATCTACAACTCCATCCTGATGTTCAAACACGCCGAGGACAAGAAGCAGCCGCCGGCGGGAGACACATGAAGCACAGATGAATCTACTGTATCGATGCATTCCTACACCTTTGTGCCCCGAACGCCTCCGTTAGCGCTAATCACCCTCCGGCCTCGTCTCTGTCAGGTTCCCGCTCTGCCTTTAAGCCTCTCCCTTTCCTTCTCAAACTCAACCACGCGACAATCAAACGCAGTCGCCGGCGTCTATCAGGGGTTTCTCTCAGTCACGGTGCTATTTGTACTCCAACACAAACAGGCGAACAGCGACTACAGGGTGTGTGTGTGTGTGTTTGTGTGTGTGTGTCTCTAAACGAACAGTTCATCCGCTAATGAACGTTCTGTCATCGTTTACTCGCTCTGTACGTGACCAAACCCCTGTGACTTTCACAAAAGAACATGCTGCTGTTTTCAATGTAATGGAAGTGAATGACATAAACAGCTCTGTATCGTATAATCAGCTTTGAATTAGGACTGAAAATGTTCTGTCTCTCTGATCAACTTAGTGCTGGGCACCGATTAATCGCGATTAATCGCATTAAAAATAGTTTTTGTTTATATTATATATGTTTGTGTACTGTATATATTTATTATGTGTATATATAAATACGTGCACATGCATGTATATATTTGAGAAAAATGTTGTTTATATATTAAATATATTTATATTATATATAAATTAGTGCTGTCAAACAATTAATCGTGATTAATCGCATCCAAAATAAGTTTTTGTTTACATACTATATGTATATGTACTGTTCATTTATTGTGTGTATATATAAATACACACACATACCGTGTATATATATTGAAAATATTTACATGTGTGTATATACATTTATTTATTTATATTATTATATTTATATTATACATAAATATATTTAATAAATAAACATAGTATATTTTTCTTAAATATATACATGCATGTGTTTGTATTTATTTATATATACATAATAAATAAACACAGTACACACACACATATTATGTAATAAAAAATCTTATTTTGGATGCGATTAATCATTGCCCAGCACTAAATCAACTTAAGTTCTGTTGATATCAGTGACGTTGAGTTTTTGTAGACTGTTTCAGAGGAAGATTATCAGTCAATAATGACTTTATACTATTCATATGAGTTCAGAGAACTGCTTTTTGTGCCGTTTTTAAGCTATTATATGAAAAAGAACATGTTCTTTTGAAAGAAAGTCATTTGGGTTTGAGTAAACGATGAGAGGGTGATTATTTGTGTCTGAACTCTTCCGTAATACTCAGAGATTTGTGCCCGTTCTGTTACTTCCTCTAATTTTATTCTGTTTTGTACAGTTCTGTATGATTTTGCTGAATCACCTTTTATTTATTGTGCAAAATCACCGTACATTTGCACAGGGAAGGATAATAATAATATATTGTAAATGATCGATTTCAAATGCCAAAAGGATTTGTTTTAAATTGAAGAGTGTTTATTTTTGTGATGTATCGCACAGAGCCCCGGTATTAGACCAATCCCTGTTTATGTTTAATGAAATATACTTTATTAGTGTGAATGGCTCTGTGAGAATGTGATCTGAATTCCGGTTTCGCATCAGGGGATTTTCTGATGATTATTTAAAGACTTGCTATAATGCACAACGCAAACGATATATATATATTTGCTATGAATTTTGACACTGGTGTGATTTCAATGCCGAATCCGTCTCATGTTTATTTAATTTAGCCAAACGTCAGGAATGTACATCCGTCTTGTGTGCATTTGAGTTTTTGTTCCTTCAGTTTTGCAGCGCAGAATGAAGACGTTTCATTGCATTGCTGTATTAGTTCAGTCTGTTCACCCAGATATGATGATTGATTTATTGATCAGATGCTTTGTACATATTTATAAACCCTCTTTCTTAAACTCACTCACACTTTGTACAACAGATTTCATTCAATCTCCCTAATAAACCGTGCAAATCTCAGACACTGCTGTCGTCTCGGTTTCTACTGCATTAAATCATATTTCAGCTGAACGCAACATAAATGCAGCTGTAAGTTCCATGGTTCATATTTGATGAGTTAAGTTTATATTAAATCATAGGTGGACGTTCTTCAGCAACACTTGATTTTATTCACTGTGGAGCGTCAGGACACAAGAAATGTTGTCTGTCTTTCTTCACAGCAAATGCACGTCTCTCCTGCCTTTCTGTAGGACAGCAGCAGCATTAGTGAAGGAACACATTGATTTATCCGCGTTTATTAATAGAGTTCAACTCAACCGGAACGAAGCAGGAGAATCTCAACCTGAAGCAGCCTGATAGCAGTATATCTGAATATGACTGTAAATGTTCTGAGCGTCTCGTTGATGTTCCTGCAGCTTCATGACCTTCAGATGTTCCTCAACCATCTGGACGAGCAGTCATGGGGAAATCAATCATGCTAATCTTATTTATTTATAAACCAGTTATCATTTATGTTGTGCACAGCTGGTGAAGCTGATAAAGGAGTAGTTGACCAAAAAATGGCCATCTGAGATCAGGATGAGTTTGTTTCTTCATCAGGTTTGTAGAAATGTGTCTCTGCATCAGTGTCTCAGCAATGGATGCTCTGCAGTGAATGGGTGCCGTCAGAATGAGAGTCTGATAAAAACATCACAATAATCCACACCACTGAAAAAGTGCATCTCTTGTTTTCTTTTACATCAAAATCCAGCCACATATTTGTTTAGAGCCGTTTTGATCTGTGCAGATTTCTCTCCTGATTCAGACCAGAACACTTTTTCTCTGAAGGAAGAGTTATTATGGATTATGGATTATGGTACTGACGGCACCCATTCACTGCAGAGCATCCATTGCTGAGACACTGATGCAGAGACACATTTCTACAAACCTGATGAAGAAACACATTCATCCTGATCTCGGATAAACAATACATGAGTATATTTCCAACACATTTTCATTTTTGGCTGAACTGTTTCTTTAAACAGTGTGTTTTAAAGAAAATGTGTTTGATTACTACATGAAGTTTAAGGCTGTTGGCATTAATGATGTTGTGTAATCGTTAACGGTGTGACTGTTGTTTGTTTTCGGGTCGCGGTGATTGGAAACACCCGAGGGCTCTTCATGCAAATGTGAATAAGGTGACTTTAAAAGCAGCGGATGCTCAGTAAGAGGGAATAAACGAGCTGTTTGTGTCTGGAAATGTGAATGAATCATCAGGGTTAGTGTGAAACTCAGACAAAACAATTTATCAACAGATACAGCCGCATAAATATCATTAATAACAGCAACTGAATCACACATGCATTCATTCTGACAGGAGGTTTTGCTGCAATCTAATGACATTTTGTGATTGACAGTGTCCTCAACTGTTCATCCTTCATGATTAACCGCTGGACGCCAGATGCAGATGTGAGTAGATCTGAGGAAAACACTGGGTTGGTTTGTGGTTCAACATTTTCAGTCACTGAAATCAGAGCTGCACTGGATTATAATGCACATTTATAATGTGGGAAACTCAGAATGGATTTACTGTAATACACAGACTGTTAAAGAGATGGAACATCCAGAAATGATCATTCTGTCATCATTTACTCACCCTCATGCTGTTCAACACAACAAGACAAAATGATCTCTGTTTTACTGCATATAACCAAAGTCGGTGGGAGTCAGTGTTGTCAATGACTTTCATTAAAGGGGTGAAAACAATTGAAACACTCTCCAAAATGTGTTATTTTGTGTTTCACAGAAGAACAAAGTCGTGCATGTTTGGAACAACATGATGCCAGAATAGCATTTTAGGTGAATTAGTTCTTTAACTAGCTGATATTCATAATGACTGTCATAAACGTGCATAAATGTGTCACTGGTGCAGGAAAGAAAATACCTTTACATGGTGTTTATATGTGTTAACGTTCCACTATTACTATTTGTTTAGATTTGTCAAATTAGCTCATATGGCTTATAGTGTCTTTTTGGTTCCAGTTAAATGTGACGACTTGCCCCGGTGTAAAATTTAACCACTTCAGTTATATATTCAGACATTGTAATATATATGGTGTGGTTTTATTGTGTTCAACTGTTTGAAAATTACGATGATATTGGAGACAGAATTGACAATATTATCCTGATTTTAGACCTTTTTGAATTAGATAAATGTGTCCCTGCAGCACAGAAGCAGTCATAAGCAGCACAGCTATATTTGTAGCAATAGCCAACAATACATTGTATGTGTCAAAATTATACATTTCTCTTTTATGCTAAAACTCATTAGGATATTAAGTAGAGATCATGTTCCATGAAGATGTTTTGTAAAGTTCCTACCATAAATATATCAAAACTTCATTATTGATTAGTAATATGCATTGCTAAGAACTTCATTTGAACAACTTTAAAGGAGATTTTCTCAATATTTAGATTTTTTTGCACCCTCAGATTCCAGATTTTCAAATAGTTGTATCTCAGACAAATATTGTCCAACAAACCATACATCAATGGAAAGATTATTTATTGTATAAATCTAATTTTTTTTTTTAAATGGACCCTTATGACTGGTTTTGTGGTCCAGGGTCACAGTTCATAGTACAAAAGCACTGCGAGAGCCTGTGAAAACTAGCCCCGGTCTGATGCCTTTACGCTTGCAGAATGTTGTAAACATTCCTCCGTTTTCCACGCGAGCGGTTAAACGAAGGCCATGTGCTGAGAATAACCTCCGGGGTCACGAGGCGTCTGAGCTCTGGAGGATCCTGGGAGAGTTTGATGGCGCAGGTCTGTGGGAATCAGATGGGGCTTGTTAAACGCGCTCGGCCTGAACACTGCTCCTCTCCAGCGCTTGATTGTGTCTTGAGGCCAGATGTAGGATCTTCAAAGGCGGCGGAGGTTTGTCTTAATGAGCGTCTCAGGATCTCAGCGGCCTGAACCGTGTTTGTTTGCAGCGTTTCATCTTCATCCTGAGCTCAGCGTCTGCAGGAAGCACTTTGGGTGCGATTATTGCAGATAAAGTGGAGCGTTAGCAATTAAACGTGCTGCTGTTCACAAGCGCAGGCCTTTGATAGTGAAGCAAGTTACAGATATTACAATCACACTCACCTGTAACCTTCAGCGTTGCGGGTAACACATTACAAGTAACGCGAGTTACGTAATCAGATTACTTTTTTAAGTAACTAGTACAGTAATGCATTACTTTTTAATTTACAAGAAAATAGTTATTGAGTTCCATTTTTCCCATGTATTGATTAAAAGCTCTCCTGTCCGCATGTTGAGAGAAATCCAGAGTAATATGTTACTTTAGTTCTAGAATAAATGTGAACATGCATTAATTCATCTCAACTCACAAATAACAGATTCAGTGTTCCTCAAAATGAATAAAAACATTCACAGATGCAACACAGAATGTGACACAAACATGCAATAATCAAATGTTAAATATTACAAACATCCTCAGAAGAGCCTCGGTCTCTGCACCTCACTCACAACACAGCAGCTGTCCGTGAATAAACGTCAAAACAGAGTTATCTGATATTATATATTACACATTTTCTTGTCAATTTTAAAGTAATGTCACTTTATTTACTTGAAAAAAGTAGTCTGATTACGTAACTCACATTATTTGTAATGCGTTGCCCTCAGTGCTGTCCATAACCACAGCGTCACGTTTTTTGGGTTTAGTCTCGAATGTTTGTTGCATTGTTTTTTAATTCGTAGCTTTTCCTAATCAGCGATTGCTGGCTTCAGTCGGTTAAGATGATGATTGATCTTTGGGTTGATCTCTGGCCTGCTGAATGATATTGATCTTATAATGCATTGATTAAACCTACGCTTCTCTTCAGCAGATCTTACAAACAATTAGCACTTGAGTTTAATGTGTTGATCGACCGTTCTGTCATTTTTATCATGCATTAAAATCTTTGTTTTGGCAGGTCATTTATTCTTCCTCTAGTGCAGGAAGAGACTAACGAGAAATATCACGGTACAATGATGTTTTGGACATGTTTACCGTGGTATTCTCTGAAGCACCAGTCAATGCCAGAAAACATGAAATGGGTTCAGTACAAAATGCATTTTGTATATATGAAAGTGCCATGGTGCCACCCCTAGTGAAAAACAACTAAAATGTATTTGAAATACATGTATTTTATGCTAAGTATAGGTACAAATAAATTTACATTTGTGCATTTAATAAAAATAAAAAAAACTCTGCAATTGTACTTTTAATACACTAAACTGGAATACTTAAAGTCTACTAAATGGAACAACTCATTTTGTGCCCAATGCACATTAATTGTGTGAAAGTAGTGTCGAAGTCACACTAAAGATATACGACTGTGCAAAAGTGAGACTACTGCACACTTTAAATATATTGCACTTAAAGACCGATATTATTCAAAGATCATACAATCCTCATCAACAGACATTAAAACACGTTTTAGGCTCAATATTAAGAAATGTGCATTGTGCACAAGTAGTACTCCAAATAAAGTTTAATTATAATATTTAGTAAGTCTCGAGCGATATGTCAGCAGCCTGAATGTGTTAATAGATTTACAGTGTATTTAGTATGAAATAAATGCAAAAAGTCTTCTATTGCTTTATTGTCATTTACATTAGTGAAGAAAGTGCTAATAATTAGTAACAAATACAGCTAACAGGGAATGTTTTCAGGAGGTTCTGGCGAGGTTCTTTAACAGAACGTTTGTTCAAAGTCGTCTTTAAAAATGTTCTCAAAACATCTCGTTCTTTTCTAAAACGTTTCAGTCGGACGTTCATCTGACATTGTTTTTAAACTTATTTCAAAACGTTGCAATTGCAAAATGATTAAATGTCTCCATAATGTTCGTATAACTAGAATAAAGCTGTATATTTTGAGCGTTCGGAGAAATAATGTTTTTGTAACTGAACTAGAACATATTTGTCGTGCCAATATTGTTGCATCGTGACGTTCCTCTGCTTATGAATATGTTCCGAATGCGCATGAATATGTTACTTGAGCCGCAGGAACAAAGGCGCGACGCGTCCGGTGAACGCAGGTAAACGCGCGGTCTCTGAACGGGTTTGACGCGCGTCACGAGCGCCGTCGCTCATCGGGTTAAACAGTTTAGAAAGCAATTATTCAAATCCTGCAGCACTTGCACCGGATTCGGTCTGCGGTATCATAGCAACAACACCGGAGAAGCGGCGTAACATCAGCCGCAGTAACGGCGGATCCCGAACCGAACCGAACCGGAGCGGAGCGCGCGGAACAGAACTCTGGAACGGGAAACCGGCGCGCGATTAAACGCTTGAGAGGAGCGCGGAAAGATTCCTGATTGGAAATAACGAACTTAACGCGCAAAATGCGGTCTTGCGAAGAGAGAAAGTTTGCGTCGCGTTGCCCGAATACGAATCTATTAGTCGTATTTCACGGTAAGCGATCGTTTTCTCCTCAGACGTTCCTTCACTGTGTGGATTATATGATTTATCGATGGATATATATATGTATATAAATCGATCGATCTGTGCATGCATGCCTGTTTGTCTCCGGTGTTTTGTGTATTTTGTGTAGTTAGCGTTAAATGTACCGAATGTCTGTTACGCACGTTATTTTCCACGCATAAACCTCGCCGATTCTCCGGTTTCTGTTCAGTTTTACGTTCATTTTGAGAGGCAGGTTGTTTTAAATGACCTTTATTCGTTGTTTTGTTTAATTCCTTCGTCAAAACAGAGATTTAATGTTCTCCATCTGAGCAGCTCATTTTCACAATCACCATTTCTATTAACAGCCACTGCACATTTGAATTAAAAACTCTATTTAAATTCGCCCGTTTTATGGTCCAGATGTCTGTATTGAGATTAGAAACGTCTGAATTTGTGGTAACAAAACATGAACTGTCAAATATGAGCATTAGGGTTTCAAATTGAGACAAAGTGACTGTAAATCTCCTCATTATTGAATAACCCCGACCTGTTTGAAACCATGGAGGAAGAGTAGCTGGGTTATTCGGTATTGAGCAGTATTGATCTGAAGGGCTGGATCTGACACAGAGGTGAGCTTTGGTGAACCTGGCCATGTTTCAGGTTTAGAAGAAGCTCTCAGGTCAGATATGATCGATGCATGTTATGTTAGGCTGTGTTGAGAACTCGTGCATCTCTCTAAAATATGAAAGCAGTTCATTTCACCAGGTAGATTTTACAAAACCTTGCAGATCTTCCAGTGTACTGTACAGTTCTTTGTGAGAACGAGAATAATTCGTCAAACACCTGAATGAGAACATAGTGTTTTCTGCATTACTGCGTTTATAGTGTGCTTAGTCATGCAAGATCTTGTTTAAAGCCAGTGCAATAATTAATGCAGGAATTAATGAGATGTTGTTTATGTCAGAGCTCATTAATGCATGCAGCAAAGCACATGAGAATCTGCTCAAGCTGACCGATCTCTCACAACTGGAATAACTAGTGCAGCGTAAAGTCATCGACATGCATTAATTGCATGCATAAAACTGCCGTCTTAGTGGTTTTTGGCTTATATTAGAGACCTGCAGATGCTTGAAAAAAACCCTTTACTTATGTTTTTATCACTTAAGGGCTTTGAGCAACTGGACTCACATTAAAGCTGATTCCGTATTAGAATCCAAATCTTGTATTAGAGACCAGATCCCTGCCGACTGTAGTCAGGGTCAGTACATTTCTTATCACGATTATAGTGACCTAAATGATCACGGTATTGTTAAAATGTGCTGGAAATGTTCAAAAAGTACTGACACATAAATTGTTTCACCAAGTTTTATATTCATAATCAACAACAAATAAAATGACTGCTGTTTGCATGCACTGCAAAAAATGATTTTCTTCCTTAATATTTTTGTCTTGTTTTCTAGTATAAATATCTACAAATTCTTGAATCAGGATACATTTACTTGACAAGTAAAATGATACAAAATGATACAAAATATAACAAAATATCAAAATCGAGTAAAAATACCTGCCAATGGGGCAAGAAAAATAATCTTGTTTAGCCTTTGAATTAATATTATTTTTCTTACCCCATTGGCAGATATTTTTTCTCGTTTTAAGCAAAAGCTTGCAAAACTGTGATCATTTTTTCAAAAAACAAGACAATATCTTAAGATGCATTTACTTGACAAGTAAAATGTCTTGATTCAAGAATGTTTAGACATTTATACTAGAAAACAAGACAAAAATACTAAGTAAGAAAAGCATTTTTTGCAGCATAAACACTAAAACATTACCAACGATGTCCGGATTTTAAATGACAACATGACTGACAGCAGTTTATCTAATAACACACAAAATGCTCAACTTTTAAAAGGTTTCATAAAATGGTAAACCTCACATTTCAGCCTTTAAATAAAGAAAAGGGTTAAGTCAAAATGATAAACGATTAATAAATGATTATATGTATTTTATCTGAATTGTTTAAATGTGTAGAATCCACATGAGCTTGTTTTTCATCAACCGGTCAAAAAGTACAGCAGGGCGTACGAATGGACTGTGTTTAGTCCAGACAGAAAGTCTCTGTAAACCCAGTCTCTGACAGCAGGTGGCGCTGATGGAGCAGCAGAAACATGTTCTTAAAACACTGCTTTATTAGGTTTTACATGGAGCGAAGATGAAAACAAGAGGCCATCAGATCTTTTCTGAAGTCAGTCAGAACCTGCAGAGGTGCATTCATATAATTAATTCATTCCTATATTCATTTCAATAACTTTATCAAACTGGAAATCGTTCCATTGCTGGTATTAAACTTGAAGCAAATGAGAACGAGGCTGCGAGGGATTGATTGATCGATAGCAGAAACCTTCTTAACTGTCTTACGTCGCATCTGATGTTTTCCAATCCGTGAGGTTTGTTTTTTGTATTTTGAAGAACCCAACTGTGCAACCTATTGAACTGGTTTTCATTTGTTTCAATTAAACCTGTCTGTAGCAGCGTGTTCAGTAACGGATGTGTTGTTTCCAGCAAGTCTCACACCGAATCTGCAGGAGGAGAAGCTGGATTTAGATCAGTGGAAGGCAGTTTTGCCAGCAGCTCATCCGTCAGATGGATTTTTTGCCCGTGCGAACAGCATATCATTCATTTTCCGCCCACGAATGAATGTCAGCAGCATATGCTTGGTGAAATTAGTTTATTTGTTCGAGGAATATTATCTGTTGACTCTCGTGCCCTGCATTTGCCAGTGGAATCGGATGGTAATAGCCATCATTTCTGGCTCCATTACCTTTATGTTTCTCTGCACTGATGATGGAGATGCTGGGAAATCATACATCTTTTTACTGCAGCTAGATTTACAACCAAATTCATTCTGGCAGGCTCTGTCATTTGGTGTTTTGTCCTCGTGACATGTTTATTGTCACCCGCTGCCCTCCATCCAGCCCTTCAGAAATGAACATAAAGGTCATTGTGATCCATAAATCCTTCTCGGCCGTGTTTGAGATGTCAATTCATGTGTGTGTCTCTGAAGTCTCTGTGGATCCCGCCGCTCGTCTCTCTGTTCGCTCAGATTCTCTGCTGTTTGCTTTGATGTGAATGGATCCGAGCACACCTTTGAACTCCCGATCATCCGCTTGTCTGGACTGTTTTCAGCTTTATTTCATTATACGTGGAGTCCTCCGTTGCCAAACGCTTGCAGGAATTCGTCAAATCTGTAAATCTTTGCGGTTGGAAATATAGAAGCGGAGCCAACGCAGAAATATGGGAGCTGTGTTTTTAAAAGCAGTGTGTTTTATAACACCAGCAGCAGCATCTGTGGATTGTGTTGTTGGAAATGAAAGAGCTGTTTGTTGGTAGTGAAGCAGAATGAGACGTGACACTAGTGATGAAGTTCAAGCACATTTAGAAGAACAGCTGCATGTAAGGTCAATTCTAAACTAATTTGCAAGTGCACCTTTGTAAGAGGTTTTGCACTACTAGCAGGTTTAAACTGAAGGTTTGAAGGAATAGTTCAGCCAAAAATGAAAATGTGTTCATCCTCAGTTCATCCGAGATCAGGATGAGTTTGTTTCTTCATCAGGTTTGTAGAAATGTGTCTCAGCAATGGATGCACTGCAGTGAATGGGTGCCGTCAGAACGAGAGTCTGATAAAACATCACAATAATCCACAGCACTCCAGTCCATCAGTTAACATCTGGAGAAGAAACAAATCCAGCATTAAGATGTTTTTAATGTCTAAAATATGAGTCTATAATCCATAATAACGCTTCCTCCAGTGAAACAGTGTTCTGGTGTGAATCAGGAGAGAAATCTGCAGATCAAGCAGCGTTTACAACACAAAACAGTCCGAAGACCTCTTAATGCTGGATGTGTTTGAGCTTTTGTCTTCTCCAGATGTTAACTGATGGACTGGAGTGCTGTGGATTATTGTGATGTTTTATCAGACTCTCGTTCTGACGGCACCCATTCACTGCAGAGCATCCATTGCTGAGACACATTTCTACAAACCTGATGAAGAAACAAACTCATCTACATTTGGATGGCCTGAAGGTGAGCACATTTTCAGCAAGTTTTCGTTTTTGGACAAGCACAGGTTGAGCAGCAGTTATTACTGCTCCGGGTGTGTGTTCATGGTGTGTGTGTGTTCACTGCTGTGTGTGTGCACGTTGGATGGGTTAAATGCAGAGCACAAATTCCGAGTATGGGTCACCATACTTGGCCGTATGTCACTTCACTATAAACAGAGCATGTAATAAAGTTTGAGTGATTATCTATAGTGCACTAGTGAGTAAATATAGCGCAGGTCCATAAACGCTCATAACGGACATGCTTATCAGCTGACAGGAGGGGAAATAAAAGATTTCTGTGTTGTGATTGAATCAAGGACAATAAAACTGCACCGTCATTCATCCGCCGTTCAAGAGATCCACCGTCTCTACATTCAGAGTTAAATCACACGTCTTCTAGAATCATAGTCTGAATGAAAGTCAGTTGATCTTTGGGTTTACTGCAAAGATTCACGACTGACGAGAACACATGATTACACGCTATACAAGCGTCATGTTTATTTACTGTCAGCAGGTTTATGAAGCCCTGCAGAGTCATTATCGCTGGTCATCAGAGGTCGTATCTGCCGATTCATGTTAAATCAATGTCCATCTGATGTGTTGAGACTCAAAACAAGCGCTTAATGAGCAAAAGAAATGGACACTCGAGATGCAGCGAGAAACTAATTCACTTTTGTCTTCTTTTCTCCCCTGATGATTCAGAACTAATGAACCCTGGTGCTGGAAACTCAAATATGTATTTTCCCTCTGGAAGTCCCTTCTGGAAGACAACATAAAGATTTAATTGGTGCCATAAATTATTAGACTCCACTGCAGAAAACCAGACGGGTTCACAAAGGCCACTGCAAAATATGATCTGTCTGTTTTGATTTAGAGCATGAAATAAACACGGTGGATCATATATCTGTGTGTTCCACTGAACTGAATAGTTTCTAACTCTAATAAGGCTGTGTTTGGGTGATGGTTTAGTGGTTCAGACCCTTGAGAAAGACTGTAATGCATCTGAATCTTTGGGAGTTTATTTAGAACGACAGAAACGTCCCCAGCATCACGGCTCTCAAATCTCATTCATGCATATTCAAAGATGGCATGGTTCATCAAACCTGCTCAGATCCCACTAAGAGAAACACAGCTTCATTTATTTGATCCCATATGATTTTAAAGCTTTAATTCATTGTTATTGGATCGACTTCAAAAAGTCGTACAGCAGTAATTCTTAGGGCTGGGTGATATGACAAAAAATAAAATCTCTCTTTTTTTTTTGTCAGTATGTTTGATGATCGAAGATATCTATTTTAGTGTTTAATTATTCATCTTAAAAACCTGACTATAACATGATTCAAGCAGCATTGATTAAAGTAAGTTCTATTCCAAGTGCAGCACACATAAAGTTCAACATAGAAGTGCATGAAATATGAAGGCAAATACTGTACAAAAACTGAACCAAACATATGAAATATAGACACTGAGTTTTTGAAGTCAACTCAAAAAGTCAAGACGATTGCTAGTCAAGATGACTGACAGAATAACAGCATTAATAGATGATTATTAACAATAAAAGAAAACCGCAGGGATATCGGACGTACAGTAGTAGTTCTGCACTGCTTTTCTGTTGTATTTCTATGTAAATAATATGCATTTAATGGACATATTATTTCTTAATTTAAGAAACAGCATTCTAAAAAAATGCAGCGATCAAGTTAAAAGAAGTTCAGCTCACATCTCATAACCTTGCATTTTTCCAGCGTCTCAACGCTAGTAATCCTATATGTACTTTTTTTTCCCTGCTAGCCTTGAATTCACTCGCTCACGTTCCTGCAGTTTCATCAGCTTTTATGTCAGATCAACAAACAGATGCTTTTCATCTTTCTGTTTGGAGTCTGGCGTGAATCATGTCATCTGTCTCTGTCTCACACGGCTTCTGTTCTTCGTGATCGCTGATCACTGCTGTGTGTTTGTGCTGCATTAACCCACACCATCCATATGCTGTTCACAGAGAGCAGCGTCTCGCTCCCACTCAGAGTCCAGTGAACACGCCTGGGTTCATTCTCTCGTGCTCAGCCTTCCAGATTCTGGAACATCCGTCTAATGAAGAACTAATAGCACAGCAAATGCTTGTGTGTGTGTGTGTGTGTGTGTGTGTGTGTGTGTGTGAGAGCGAGACATTCATTGGAAATGGTGATACTGGTAGGGTGGCACATATGTATTCTTATATATATATATATATATATGTGTGTGTGTGTGTGTGTGTGTATTCACATCAGTGTTGGGATGATTCTGGTAACAGGTCAGAAGTCTCCTCTGCTCACCAAGGATGCATTTCTTTGATCAGAAATACAGTAATATTGTGAAAATATTACAGTTTCAAACAGCTGTTTTCTATGTGAATATGTGTTAAACTGTAATTTATTCTGTGATGCAGCTGTATTTTCAGCATCATTACTCCAGTCTTCAGTGTCACATGATCTTCAGAAATCATTCTAATATGCTGATTTGCTGCTCAACAAACATTTCTGATTATTATCAATGTTGAAAACAGTTGTCATTTTTGTGGAAACCGTGATGCATTTTATTTTTCAGGATTCACAGATGAATAGAAAGTTCAAAAGAACGATGTTTATTTTAAATAAATAAATCTTTTGTCACATTATAAATGTCTTTAGTGTCACTTTTGATCAATCTAGATGAATAAAAGTATATATATATTTTTTTTATATCCCCAATTTTTTGAATGGTAGTGTATTGTGGTTTCCACAAAAATATTAAGCAGCAAAAGCTTTGATAATTAAATTAACATGTAAACATATTATTTTTACGGAATGAACACACTCACACATACATGTACAATATATATGCATGTACTGTAAGTGTTTATTTAAGTTTTTGTTATTGTACATGTTAAGGGATAGTTCACCTTCACTTGCTGGTCTCCACTGATTTCCATAGTATGGAGAAAACAAAACACTATGCAAGTAAATAGGGACCAACTGAAGGTGAACTATCCCTTTAAATCTATATGTTAGATTTTGTGAGTACATGTGTAAGCGCTGCTTCATCACGATAACGAGAAAACACTTCAGAATTTATTGACAGATTCATTTCTTTAAAGGTTTTAATTTTAAAAGGTTCGTTGTTTAAATAGCTTTAAGTTATCAACCTATGTTGGAAAAAAACAAAAACCTTGCTATGTGTTCTGCGTTTGGCTAAACGAGCACTTGCATATTATTGCTCTTTTGATTGCTTCTCATTTGTAAGTTGCATTGGATAAAAGCGTCTTCTAAATGTAAATGTCTAGATCTCATGGCGTTCTCAGCCCACACTAATGTTCTCATGTTCTTTCTATCTTCTCCAGGATGATTAATTGAACGCCATCATGATCGCCACAGGGGGTCTGCTGCGGATATCTGCCAGGAGACAGGACTCCCTTCGCGCGAAGAACCGCGCCGAAAACAAGCGCAAGAGGAAAGCGAAGAAAAAGAGGAAGAACGAAGTGGTCGTGGTGAAAGGAAAGCTAAAATTGTGCTCCGTATCTGGACTGATCGCTGCCATTGGGATTCTGGTGCTGCTGGTTGGAGTGGCCATGGCCGTATTGGGCTACTGGCCCAAAGAGAGTCCGCTTTACCCAGGACTGATGATGAAAACGCAGAGGACTTACGACAGCCGAGAATTAGCCAATGTGACCGTCAGACCGCCTTGGGATCTCCTAGATAAAGACTTCAGGAGCTATAATGACTCCAGTGGGACTGCTGAGCTGGATCCGCCTAAACTGGGAGCATTTTCTGCATTTATCAACAGATACTTATATTCAGACAAGCTGAAAGTGTTCGGACCTTTAATCATGGGGATTGGAATCTTCTTATTCATTTGTGCCAATGCGGTACTTCACGAAAACAGAGACAAAAAGACCAAAATCATTAACCTCAGAGACATCTACTCAACGGTGATTGACATTCATAGTTTGCGGAGCAAGGAATCCGCGCCACTTAACGGTTTTGTGAACTACTGCCAATCGAAAGACACCAAATCGTACGGTTCCCCTCATAAGGGATCGTCTCAAGGTAGCATGATCCCATCCCGACGACCGTCTACCACCATCCCTCGAGTCTCGTCTTTGGAAAGACAGAGCTTTACGGACACCGTCTACAGCATCTATCAAGATCAGAACCGATTTAGCAAGCAGTGGGAAACCAGGAGCATCGTGTCCACTTCGGTCAACGCTTTCACTTTGCCAATGATGAAGCTCAACCATAGAGGAGCTTCGGAAAGAAGGGGTTCGGATAAAACCGGAGAGGCCAAACGAGAGTTCCTGGACGCCGAGGCCATTTGCAGGCGTTTGGAGGATTTGGAAGCGTCTCGGAGCGTCACGAAGGCCAAAGTGGAACCTCATCCTGAGCTTGCGCCGGATTCGGTGGAGGTTTACCGGAGCAGTGGGAGTTTGCAAGGAGCTCCTCGTGTTTCTCTGCAGGGTTCCCAGGTTCAGCTTTTGCCGTCTGGTTCTCCGAGTCGCAAGGCCACCGGATCTCACCTGTCCTTGAGCGCTCTGTCTGACTACTCCAGGTCTGTGGATCTGGATATCTGTCTATCCACCCCTACTTTGGTGCGATCGAGACGTCTCAGCTGTCCTCGGCTGGAAGGCCTCAGCAGCGGAGGCTACACCAAACTTGAAGGCCTTGGCGGAGAATCCTTTGAGTCCACAGACAATGCCACCACGTTCAGTCGAGAGAGCTCTGTTGAGGTTTTTGAAAAGGAAACGGAGCTTTGTGATCAGACACATCAGCAGGAGTGTACCTCGATCAGACAGTATTCAAAGAAACAAAAACTCATAATGGTTTCCCAATCAGATACCACTTTAGAGGATGTGGAAATGGAGAGTGTGGAAGTTTAACTGGCTGATGGTCTTTAGAAAGCAATCGAGACTAGGGATGCACGATATTACATTTTTGGCAATATCCGATATTTTCGAATCATTTTGGCCGATACCGATATATATTTCCCTTTGTTTTGAAACAACACCAAGTCTTTCCTGTGTGGAAATTATGAACAAATTATTTTTAATTTTGGTTAGTTTTGAGCAAAAACTTATTTTGTTAGAAGTAATAAACTTTATTAAAGTTCAGTGAGAGTACATTGAAAGCCTTGTAATGAAATCAATCTCGGCTTGGGGGGGTTTTCTCTTTTTTTTCTCAGACAGATGCAGTTGAAACATTAAGATTTTATTTGTGGATTTAACATTAATCGATGGTCTAAAGCAAAAGAGCTGTAAAAATTATTTTAAAAAATCTCCTTGTATTTAAGTTTTCACAATCCATTTGAAAAACATAATTACATATTAATGAGTAAATCTGTATATATTAAATAATTTAATTTATAAATGTCATGTTTGTGATTTTTATTCATCTAAGCTATAGCTTCTGACCTTAAAATCAAAACAGACTCGTGATTTTATGACATCAAAATTGCTTTATTTATTCAAAAACACAAGTATCTTAATGATATTTGTGTATTTTACCTTCACCTTATTACAAGTACACTACCAGTCAAAAGTTTTTGAACAGTAAGATTCAAGCCTGAATTTATTTGATACAAAATACAGCAGAAGCAGTAATATTGTGAAATCATTTTACTCTTTAAAATAACTGTTTTCTATGTGAATGTGTTAAACTGTAATTAATTTCTGTGATGCGCAGCTGTATTTTCAGCATCATTACTGCAGTCTTCAGTGTCACATGATCTTCAGAAATCATTCTAATATGCTGATTTGCTGCTCAACAAACATTTTTATTATTATTATCAATATTTAAAATAGTTGAGTACATTTTTTCAGGATTCTTTGAATAGAACGATCCAAAGATTAGCATTTATCTGAAATAAAAAGCTTTTGTAACATTATACACTATATCATTCATAAGCTTGGAGTCTGTATAATTTAAAAAAAATTAATTATAGAAATTAATACTTTTATTTAGCAACGATGCATTAAATTGATCAAAAGTGATGATAAAGACATTTATAATGTTACAAAAGATTTCTATTTCAGATAAATGCTGTTCTTCTGAACTTTCTGTTCATCAAAGAAACCTGAAAAAAACAATTCTACTCAGCTCTTTTCAACATAATTATAGTAATAAAGGTTTTTTGAGCAGAAAATCAGAATATTAGAATGATTTCTGAAGGATCATGTGACTGGAGTAATGAAGCTAAAAATTCAGCTTTGAAATCACAGAAATAAATTACATTTTAAAATATATTCAAATAGAAAACAGTTATTTTAAATAGTAAAAATATTTCACAATATTCCTGCTTTTACTGTACTTTGGATCAAATAAATGCAGGCTTGGTGATCAAAAGAGACTTATTTAAAAACATTAAAAAAATTTACTGTTCAAACTAATTTGACTGTTTTTTTTTTTTTATCGGCCGTTGTTTACTTTTTCAGCCTTTATCGGCCGATTCCGATAATATCGTGCATCCCTAATCGAGACTGAAACATTGTCAGTGTGTTGGATCCAAAGGTTCTCAGTCTTTAATACTGTTTCCTCAAGGAATTACAAGCAAAAACCTGATGGGAACCAAGAGACTTTCAGCATGATAGCACAGCTATGCTCCACTAGATTAAAAAACAACTTTATACTTCCAGTAGTAGATTATTTGTGGCTGTTTTCGTTTATCGGTGAAGTTTGGCTGTCTGAGCAGCATGTTTTATACTGTCGTCTACTTGCACTTTTTTAACCACCAAATTATCGGTTATTTTTAGAAATTGACTTGATAGCAATATCTCATTTGAAATGTTCCCTGCTTGTGTGGGAAATGTTTATGTTTGCATTTTGCCTCAGAGATGTTAGACTTGCACTTACACTTGTATGCTGTCAGTTTTTACTTACTTTATAGTTTGTTTGTTTGTTTGTTTGTTTGACTTAAATGAACTCAAACGAACCATGAGTCGATCCTGACGTTAGCTAGCACAGTGGTTCACGTGGTTCAGTACTGTCTGAAATGTAATGTCCATTACAATATATTCAAAATATCATGAGACGTTGAAGTGTAGTTTCTCAGATGAGTTTTGGGGTTGATTAATTAAAGATTTATCAACAGTTTCTCTTTAAAGCAGAGAGAAAGACTAATGCTGCAAATGTTCTTACTTAAATATCTCCGTCCATAAAGCTGTATTTCCCAATTTATCTCTGAATTGGGCAATAAAGTCAGAATTGCAAGATATAAACTCACAATTGTGAGATAAAAAGTCAATTACTTTTTATATATTTTTTATCCCGCTTCCATACTAACTAGTGAATTTTGGCATCACAACATTTATAACAGTTTGAAAGATGGATGAATATTCCTTTTGAAATCTGCTTTAGGTGAAAATGTAGAGTTTAATGGATGGTTTTTAATAACTAATTAGGTAGCAGAGTGTTGGTATATTCTGAATCCCGTCAGGTGAACATGCACTAAAACTAAGTAAAACACTATGACTGTTTATAGTTATGAAATATGTTTGTGTGATGTTAGAAACCCAGAGTTTGTGCAGGTTTTGAATGGAAGTCTGACTTCTATTGAATGAAAATCCCATCTTTCTGAGTTGAATGGAACGCAGTATGATCGTTTAATGAACAGACGCTCATGTTGGAGTTTGTCTTTGTCACAGTGTTGAAATGAAACGGTAAACTCTTCTAATGCTTCCCTCATCGGTTCATCTCCATTTGCCTTTACTAGAACCATCAGATTCTGCTGATTAATTAATAAACATGATGAATGCAACTGAAAACAGCAGCGAGCACCGTCTCAAACCACTTTAACCAGTCGTGTGTCTGTCCTGAAATACTGGGTCATTCCACGAAATCGGTGCCTTTTCCACTTGGAAAAATAAAAAATAAAATAAGTTTAATCAACATTTTTTAAATATCCATGAAATGAAGACACCTTAAAATGACAAGAAATTGTATTGTGTCATTTCAGGCTATGAAATTTATTATTCTATGACTATTTTTCTACCTCATGTTTTGGTATTTTTGTCAACCCTGTTACCGACACAAGCGTTACTAGATATTATAGTTTAATTACAACTATGTGATGGTTCTCACATATATGAGCAGCATATTAGTCCCTCTTTTCACTGGGATTGTTTCAAATTTTGGATTATTTTAAATATTTGTCATTCAGATGACCAAGAGCATCCTAATTTTGTCATGTCAATTAAGAAAAAAAAAAAATTTACTAGAGAGACATTAAAAAAAGGGCTTTGTCCAAAATAAAATATAGTTAAAGTTCAAATGGAAAAACCTGGAAGGCTGTATCAAATATAATTTTTACAATTTTTATGAAATTAATGACAGTAACAGGATTGACGTCACAGTCACAGGACTAACCAGAGTAACGGGGATGACCGGGGACACATTCTTCAACACTGTACACATAATTGTTTACATAATACTGTACAGTTTTACAACTTTAAATTGCATTATATTGTTTTGCACTTACTTAGCATAGCTGTATGACAATAGTCAGTTCATTGTTGATTTAGCACATTACGTTTCTAAGAGATCTGATGTTTTAAGGGTATTGTAATTAGATAATGTGTCTATCTGTTTGTCTGTGTCCCCTCAGAACTTCAAATATACTGATCTGGTTCAATTATTAGGCAAGGAAGATGATCAGATCTCGCTCTTTCTGTGATCATCTGAAACCAGACCAAGATCTTGACTTTCTTGAACATTGTAAGACTGCTGTGAAGGTCTGCAGTCACCTTGATGCTCTTGTTTGTAATTAAATTTACATTGATGCATTATTGACAATGAGTTATGAAAAAAAACAACAACAATAGTAATAGTAACAATACCAATAATACTAACTAAAATGTAACTCATGCTCATATGCCACTGAATGATATAGGCATTAGCTTACAATTACACCCAGGGTGACCTCTAAACATGTTTGCATTTTACACAGACGATCTTTAAAAACAGGGCGGCACCTAATCTATGTCATCCCTGTCACTCTGAAAAGTAACAGGGATGACAGTAAAAGACCATTTCAAACTGATTTCCTAATTTCTAGCTAATAGTCAAGTTCACAAAAGCACATGTTGTACACTTTGAAAGATATTGATTATATTAAATGTAAAAAATGGTAACAGTATTGACAATGCATGATTTTGTTGAGGGTAACAGGGCTGACATGAAATCAGGGGACACCGATAAAAAGATTTAAATTTTATAGAACAAATGCATACTTCGTGCCAAAAACATTGCTTAACAGTGAGACTATATTTAAAAAAATATGCAAATGTGATTTTTATATCATTTTGAAAATTAAATGTCCTGCTGAAAAAGAAAAATCATAGTGAGGGACAGGCCAAAAACCTTTCCCTTATCAGCATAAATGCTATCATTTAAAATAATGTTTAATTGACTTTTTTAATGTAATATTGAAGAAAGAATACATAGTATCGTTATGTTTTTAAATTGCAAATTTATTAGTTTTTATATTAAATCTATGTTTGATTATGTCTTAGGGACTAACACTCGTGTGAGCGCTGACAGCAAGAACAAGACTCTTCAGTTCACCATGATTCCCATCATCACGTATGTCTGAATACACTGGACCAAATATTAAACTCACGGTTTATAAAGATCAATCACAATCAGCTGGATTTTAGATCATTTCTCGGAGAGGATGTTGATTTGTGTCATGTTCACAGTGAAAAACTGACCGAAATATTCCAAGTGGTTTCCTTTTTAAAAATGTTGTCTTTGAAATGTTCTGTTTTAAATACTTTTCTTTCCACGTCAGTCTTCTGTAAAATCACTGCCACAAACAGAAGCCACTTCCTCAGTGACATCATCCTGCAGGAAGTGACGTCATTTTGGAGGGAGAACAGCAGAACATTAGTAAGTATTACCAGTGGATTTGATGGATTTTGAAATATGGAAATAAGAATGACTATATATAATAATAAACTATAAATAAGAATAAACATGACATTAAAGCATATCTTCATATATATATATATATATATATATATATATATATATATATAGTGGGTACGGAAAGTATTCAGACCCCCTTAAATTTTTCACTCTTTGTTATATTGCAGCCATTTGCTAAAATCATTTAAGTTCATTTTTTTCCTCATTAATGTACACACAGCACCCCATATTGACAGAAAAACACAGAATTGTTGACATTTTTGCAGATTTATTAAAAAAGAAAAACTGAAATATCACATGGTCTTAAGTATTCAGACCCTTTGCTGTGACACTCATATATTTAACTCAGGTGCTGTCCCTTTCTTCTGATCATCCTTGAGATGGTGCTACACCTTCATTTGAGTCCAGCTGTGTTTGATTATACTGATTGGACTTGATTAGGAAAGCCACACACCTGTCTATATAAGACCTTACAGCTCACAGTGCATGTCAGAGCAAATGAGAATCATGAGGTCAAAGGAACTGCCTGAAGAGCTCAGAGACAGAATTGTGGCAAGGCACAGATCTGGCCAAGGCTACAAAAACATTTCTGCGGCACTTAAGGTTCCTAAGAGCACAGTGGCCTCCATAATCCTTAAATGGAAGACGTTTGGGACGACCAGAACCCTTCCTAGAGCTGGCCGTCCGGCCAAACAGAGCTATCGGGGGAGAAGAGCCTTGGTGAGAGAGGTAAAGAAGAACCCAAAGATCACTGTGGCTGAGCTCCAGAGATGCAGTCGGGAGATGGGAGAAAGTTGTAGAAAGTCAACCATCACTGCAGCCCTCCACCAGTCGGGGCTTTATGGCAGAGTGGCCCGACGGAAGCCTCTCCTCAGTGCAAGACACATGAAAGCCCGCATGGAGTTTGCTAAAAAACACCTGAATAAGATTCTCTGGTCTGATGAGACCAAGATAGAGCTTTTTGGGCTTAATTCTAAGCGGTATGTGTGGAGAAAACCAGGCACTGCTCATCACCTGTCCAATACAGTCCCAACAGTGAAGCATGGTGGTGGCAGCATCATGCTGTGGGGGTGTTTTTCAGCTGCAGGGACAGGACGACTGGTTGCAATCGAGGGAAAGATGAATGCGGCCAAGTACAGGGATATCCTGGACGAAAACCTTCTCCAGAGTGCTCAGGACCTCAGACCGGGCCGAAGGTTTACCTTCCAACAAGACAATGACCCTAAGCACACAGCTAAAATAACGAAGGAGTGGCTTCACAACAACTCCGTGACTGTTCTTGAATGGCCCAGCCAGAGCCCTGACTTAAACCCAATTGAGCATCTCTGGAGAGACCTAAAAATGGCTGTCCACCAACGTTTACCATCCAACCTGACAGAACTGGAGAGGATCTGCGAGGAGGAATGGCAGAGGATCCCCAAATCCAGGTATGAAAAACTTGTTGCATCTTTCCCAAAAAGACTCATGGCTGTATTAGATCAAAAGGGTGCTTCTACTAAATACTGAGCAAAGGGTCTGAATACTTACGACCATGTGATATTACAGTTTTTCTTTAATAAATCTGCAAAAATGTCAACAATTCTGTGTTTTTCTGTCAATATGGGGTGCTGTGTGTACATTAATGAGGGAAAAAAATGAACTTAAATGATTTTAGCAAATGGCTGCAATATAACAGAGTGAAAAATTTAAGGGGGTCTGAATACTTTCCGTACCCACTGTATGTATATATATATATATATACGCATGTATCAAATTTAAAAATGCTCATTTTTTAATTTAATTGTATATAATGCATTGGTTTTTTTTTTTCGTTTTTTTTTTTCGTTTTTAACATTTATATTTTGCATTGAAATGTAGATATATATATCATTTTGTAGATGTATAATTATGCATTGAAATGTAGAATATAAGTGAAGTTGATTTTAAAAATGCACGTTTTAATCTAATATAGTAATATATGTAATGTAACTTTTACATTTGGCCCTTAAATAGATTTTTGGCAAGAACATGAGTTACTTTTTCAAATAAGTTATGCCAGTTTTCCTCTTGGTGTGAAAGGTGAAAGTTGCCAAAAATATAACTTTTAGTTTTTTTGTTAATAAAAAATATATATATATATATAAGCAAGCCCAGCTCAGGTGACAAAAAGTAGCACAAAAGTAACGTAATGCATTACTTTCAACACAATTAGTTACTTTTTTTATGGAGTAATGCAATATTGTAATGCATAATAACACTAATCAAGGGTGGAAAAAGAAATATGATTTCAGTTTACTGATTTGCTTGATTTAGCTTCTTGTAACATTTAGATTTTTTTTAAGCATTTAATTTACATTCATTTAATACTAATTATATTAACACTAATAATTTATTATGTTTTGTTTAATATATTATTAACAATAGTAATAATTATTAATACTAATTTTGCTTTTACATTAAATATATTTAATATATTAATAAGAAAATAAATATTAATAATATTTTTAGCATTTAAGTTAACTAACATTAAAATGAATGTTAATATTAATTATATGAATAATAATATTTTAACATTTAAGTTAAATGTATTTAATTTATAGAAATCATTTAATTATATTAATAATTATATTTTTAGCATTTAGGTCCATTTTTATATATTAATGTATTCTTTCTTATATATAAAATATTTAAGTTACACGTATTTAATATATCATTAGGAATATTACTTGTAATTATAATATTAGTAATGTATTTAAATAATCTTGCATCCCCTTAATAAGCCCTCTAGCGGGTCCTGGTTTTATATGCACCGGTCTAGACTGGTTTTGGTGGTTTCTAGGGTGTTGCTAATGTGTCTGTGTGATATTCTGGTCTCTCTGTGTGCGTCTGAGGGATTTTTGTTTTGCTCGGTTGAAAATAATGTCAGGAGGGCTGAGAAATGATTGCAACCTTTCAGAAAGTGCTGGAAAATATGATGACAGTTTGATGGCTACACTGTGTTTGTTCGCTGTTTGATGGAAAATAAAGCTTTGTGTTTGAGCAAGATAAAAGCAGACACATTATGATGAATATCTCGTCATCTCGTCCGATCTGAATCGGTTCAGTGAGTCTGTCTGCTGCAATGAAACACAGAAACACTGTCAGCATCCACAGATCTCACATCCATCGGCCTCAGCACAGCCCGTTTACACACACACACACACACACACACACACACACACACACACACACACACACACACACAGAGCTGCTCAGAAGTTTGGGATCAGTAAGATTTTCAATGTTTTTTAAAGAAGTCTCTTCTGCTCATCAAGGCTGCATTTATTTGATCAACTATACACAAAAAAAACAGTAATATTGTGAAAAATTATTGCAATTTAAAGTAACAGTTTTCTATTTTAATATACTTTCAAATATAATTTATTCCTGTAAAGCAAAGCTGAATTTTCACTGTCACATGATCCTTCAGAAATCATTCTAATATTCAGATTTATTATCAATGCTGGAAATAGTTGTTACTTAATATTCTTTTGGAACCTTTGATATTTTTTTTTAGGATTCTTTGATGAATAAAAAGTTAAAAAGAACAGAATTTTTGGTTTGAATAGATTTTTTCTTTATTTGAAAGAAATGAATACTTTTATTCAGCAAGGACGTATTAAATTGATAGAAAGTGATAGTAAAGACTTATATTTTGAATAAATGCTGTTAATTTGAAGTTTTGAAAAAGTACTTTATTGAAAAAAGTATCATAGGTTAAAAAAAAAAAAGAATATATATATATATATATATATATATATATATATATATTAAGCAGCACAACTGTTTCCAACACTGATAATAAATCAGCATATTAGAATGATTTCTGAAGGATCATGTGACACTGAAAACTGGAGTAACAGCTGATGAAAAATCAGTTTTGCATCACAGAAATAAATTATATTTTAAAGTATATTAAAATAGAAAACCAATATTATAAATTGAAATAATATTTCACAATATTTCTGTATTTTTGATCAAATAAATGATCCCAAACATTTGAACGGCAGTGTGTGTGTGTGTGTGTGTGTATTAACAGAAATGTAGGTATAGGTCAATTAATGAACCACAATTCATTTTATGAATCCAGAGGTTTCAATAACTAAATCAAAAACAGTAGTTATTACTTAAGGTGAGGGAAGAAATATGATTTTGTGTTTATATGAAGCGGTGTGGGTCCACAGTCATATTTTGTTGGTGTTTCTACAGTACATTCATCTGCACACACAGACATGTTTGTCCTTCGAAGGGTTAACCCCTCGATTCCTGATAAAAGATGGTTTTAAATAGCTCTCAAACATCTGAATTGCGTTATGTAACAGTCAGTGCTGTTTATGTAACCCTGCCAAAACACACCCTCAATCTCCCAGCATGCACTGCAGCTCGTGTTCAGCAAAATACAGATTCTCAGCATTCAATTATGCATCTAGTGTTTAATGTAAGGTCTGGAACGTGCAGTGCATCATGGGTATGTATGAGTGAGGTCACAGAGTCATCAGCTGCTGCTGTAAGTACAGTCAGAGACTGATGAGCGCCACCCAGTGGCACGTTTCAACGGCATAAAGAAACTAAGCTTTATATAGGAACATTAAGGTTAAAAAATGTAATAAATAATAATAATAATGACTTTAATGCTGAAAATCATATCCTAAAAAAATATTACAGTTGTCCTTTTAATATGAAATTGAGTACAAATACTATCTCGAGGTATAAATGCTTAATACAATTTAAACAATATGTGCTTAATTCAGTGCTATTTTAGCATCTGTTCATATACTGTTGTAGTTTTTGTTAATGTTTTGAATTTGATTTTTTTTGTTTTCACTATAATTGTAGTTAAAGTTTTAGTAAATTTGCTGTTTTTTATTTTGTTTTGTTTTTTTGTGTGTATGGTTTTTATAAATTGTATTTATTAGTTTTAATTTATTTTGCTTTTCGAACTAAACAGAAATGCTGGCAACTAGCCGAAATAAAATAAAGGTTTATTATATAGCTGTTGTTGTTGTTTTGATGGTTTTAGTTTGTTTTAACTGTAGTAACCCTGGATTAATTGTCATGAAATTATATCATAATGCAAAAATGCAACAATGCATGGTTTTAAAAACAAAACGACTTATTTTTCTTTGTGCAAAATATTTATTTTTCAAATGCTTGCACACATTTTCCAAACTTTACACACAAATCCAAGAATTGCACACAAAATGCCTCGCATCTCTTGCAAAATGAAGCACTGCGTTCAAAATATCACAAACACGTCTCAAAAGCAAACATTTGCAAACACCTTTGCCATAATATTAATTCCTGTGTGCTCCACAGAGACTTGTGTTGTGTTTTGCAAAAAGTGTTACCTGTTTGTGTCTCTGTCCGCTAGAGAGCGCCATCGCTCCACTTCTGCAGGTGATTATTTATTGATTTGTGCTGGAAAATATGATTCCATGCTTTATGAAACAGATTAGCATTGAGTCGGAGCTGCATGGATCCTGTGTTAATGTGTTTGTGTCTGGAGTGAATCATTGATCAGACGTGAGGATGTCTGTCTGTGTTTCTGCAGCTGACTGATGTGAGATGATTCTGAAGCATCTGGACTCGTGCTGTGTTGTTCCTCTCATATGTCTTATATATGGAGGCCCATTTCCAACACAGAATTAAAAATACAAAGAAAGGTGACGATTTGCAGTTTATTCAGAGATATGAACGCACAATTCAGAATTCTGACTTTATCTCACAGTCATGAGTTTTTATCTCACAATTATGAGGTTATATCTCATAAAATTAGCTTATCTCGCGATTATGAGTTTATATCCAGCAAATATGAGCTTCTACCTCACAATTATGATTTTATATCTCACAGTAATGAGCTTATATCTCGCAGTTATGAGTTTACATCTGGCGATTGTGTGCTTATGTCTCGTAAATATGAGTTTATATCTCATAAAATGAGCTTATATCTCGTGATTATGAGTTTATATCTCACAGTAACGAGCTTATATCTTGCAATTATGAGGTTATCTCATAAAATGAGCTTAAATTTTGCGATTATTAGTTTATATCTGGCAAATATAAGCTTATAACTCGCAGTTATGAGTTTACATCTGGCGATTGTGTGCTTATGTCTTGTAAATATGAGTTTTTATCTCACAATTATGAGGTTATATCTCATAAAATTAGCTTATCTCGCGATTATGAGTTTATATCCAGCAAATATGAGCTTATACCTCACAATTATGATTTTATATCTCACAGTAATGAGCTTATATCTTGCAATTATGAGTTTACATCTGGCGATTGTGTGCTTATGTCTCGTGAATATGAGTTTATATCTCATAAAATGAGCTTATATCTCGTGATTATGAGTTTATATCTCACAGTAACGAGCTTATATCTTGCAATTATGAGGTTATCTCATAAAATGAGCTTAAATTTTGCGATTATTAGTTTATATCTGGCAAATATAAGCTTATAACTCGCAGTTATGAGTTTACATCTGGCGATTGTGTGCTTATGTCTTGTAAATATGAGTTTTTATCTCACAATTATGAGGTTATATCTCATAAAATTAGCTTATCTCGCGATTATGAGTTTATATCCAGCAAATATGAGCTTATACCTCACAATTATGATTTTATATCTCACAGTAATGAGCTTATATCTTGCAATTATGAGTTTACATCTGGCGATTGTGTGCTTATGTCTCGTAAATATGAGTTTATATCTCATAAAATGAGCTTATATCTCGTGATTATGAGTTTATATCTCACAGTAACGAGCTTATATCTTGCAATTATGAGTTTTTATCTCACAATTATGAACTTATATCTCGCAATTATGAGGTTATATCTCATAAAATGAGCTTAAATTTTACGATTATTAGTTTATATCTGGCAAATATAAGCTTATATCTCGCAGTTATGATTTTATATCTCACAATAACGAGCTTATACCTTGCAATTATGAGTTTTTATCTCACAATTATGAACTTATATCTCGCAATTATGAGGTTATATCTCATAAAATGAGCTTAAATTTTACGATTATTAGTTTATATCTGGCAAATATAAGCTTATATCTCGCAGTTATGATTTTATATCTCACAATAACGAGCTTATACCTTGCAATTATGAGTTTTTATCTCACAATTATGAACTTATATCTCGCAATTATGAGGTTATATCTCATAAAATGAGCTTAAATTTTGCGATTATTAGTTTATA
>NC_081178.1:457216-532216 GCF_012432095.1 Onychostoma macrolepis | reverse complement strand
CTGTTCCTGATTAAACCGATTCAGCATATAATATTAAAGCCACAGTGAACTTGATTGATGTCAGACTGAAATAACGAGCCGAGCAGGTGAATACAGCTGAACTGACTCTCCTCGAAGCTCCGCCCCCCCTTGGTTACTGTTGCTAGGTCTGATAGCTTCAGTTAACCCTTTAACCGTATCCAAACTTGTTATAATTCATGAACAAATACATTTTGTAATATGATTTTGAAATACTATTTTCATGGTAATGCAATGTCCGGTTTTTAAAAATGTTTTTGATGAATTCTGAGGTTTTAAGATTTCAGTTCATATATCATTTCTGATGATTTCTAAAGCGTGATCGAGAAAAGGCAACGAAAAAAAGACTTTTTGTGACAAAGGTCAGAACTCCTGCTATGATGTAGATTTTTGAAGTGCACTCTTGTCTTAAATTAATCTATTACTGTTTAAACTTAATTTGTAACAAAAAAACTGTGGTAAAATATCTATTTAGGAGTCTTAGACCTTTCCGACAATATATAGTTTGTCATGATTAGATTAGGATTTATTTGTAATGTAGTGAAGTAAACATAGGCGTCCCCTGAGAGTTAAGAGGTTAAAGTTTTATTATTTTATTGTTTTTTTTTGTTTGTTTTTTTATGTCTAAAGTATCAGGTTTTTTTTCCATTTTAATTTTAGTATTTTCAGTACAATAAAATAAGTAAAAATTTGAAATGTCGAATTAGCACCAAAAAAAAAGAAAATCTTTTAACGTATAGTTATTTTTAAGTTTTTAATATTTTGAATTAGTTTTTACTTTTATATTTTATTCCTTCATTTGAACTTTAGTTAATTTTATAGATTCGTTGTGGTTTTTAATTTGTTTTTTTTTATGTTTGTTTAGATTTTTTTCCTATTTCTATTTTAATTTTAGCAATTTTAAAACTTTTAATATTTTTCCTTAATTTTAACTTTGGTAAAGTTTTAGTAAGTTTGTTGTGTTTTAGCTCTTTGTGTTTATTTATATTTTATTCATTTTTATGTAAATCTTAATTTTAGTAATTTTACTACTTAAACTATACAAAAACAAGAAATGTTGCCTTGGTGCCTGAAATAACTAAAATAGTAATATAAACATTTTAATATATTGAATTTTTAATACACATATCATATTTTTGTAAGACCTAGACCAGACTAATAGCACGTGTGTGTGGTCTGGATCAGGACTCTGTGATGTTGAGCTTTGTTTTGGTTGCTCTCATGGTCTCACGCTGGTGTTTAGCGCTTCGATTGTGAGTGTTCAATTACAGTCAGAGCCATGAAGTGTGTGTGTGTGTGTGTGTGTGTGTGTGTGTGAGTGTGTGTCCTGTCATCACACATCACACTCAATGAGGAGACTCTCATTAATAACACACTGAACACGAGGAGAAGCTCTTTAAATAACACTGAGAGTAAAGCTAGAAATAAACTCTACACAACTAAAGTATGCAAGCGCAGATGTGAATCCGGCACATTTCACGACATGATAGAGGTCAAGTGTGTGTGTGTCTGTTTGTTTGTTTCTGTGTGTGTGTGTGTGTGTGTGTGTGTGTGTGTGTGTCACACTGACTGACGGCAGGAGACAGAAATAAACTGAGGGACTAGTTAGTGAAGTGTGTGGGTTGTTTAGCGGTTTCAGATGGTTTGTAATCAAGAGTCTCTGTGGGCAGAACAACAGTCATTACTGTCAGACACACAAACTCTTGTTTCCGATCATCACTGTGAAACTGCACAATTATGTGCACATTTTGACGTCAGTTTAAACTCATAATTAATAAATATATTCGAGACTTGAGACTCCCGTGTAACAGGGTTGTAATAGTTGAAAACCTAAAACTAAAATTAAAAACATTAAAAACAGTTTTGTTACTTGAAATAAAATAAATATTAACTAAAGTAAAATAAAATAAAATATAAAATGTCTATGTCAGCTAGTTGCCAAAGCAACACTTTTCATTTTAATTTAGTTTAATTTAACTAAAATATGAACTAAAGAATGAAATTATATAGACATACGTATAATTTAAAAAAAAAACTACTAAAATGACAAAAACACAAAACAAAATTACAAAAATTTTAACTAAAATTAAAATGACAACAGAAAATATAAACATAAAAAATTATTCAAAATATTAATAAAAAACTATAAAAGTATCTAAGTGTTTCTAAAATAACACTCCAGTATACTTTGAAGCTTTCTGCTTTCATTATCAGTGTCATTAAATCCTGAATCCAGTCAAAATCATCAAATTGTGCGTCTGGACCAAATAATATATCTTTTTTTGTTTTCCTATTTGCTTTTGTGCAAACAACAGAGATTGTGATGCACACAGCTGGAGATTATTAATACTGTAAATAGATGAGAAATTAATCAAGGCAAGTTTATTTATTTAGCACATTTCATACACATGGAAATTCAAAGTGCTTTACATAAAAAGGATTTAAAATATTTGTACAATAATCACAATATATGCATAAGAAATAAAGACAACAATAAAAGCAAAGAATAAAACATGATTTAAAACAAATAAAAATGGATTTAAAACAATTAAGATTTATATTTTTATTCATTTTAGTTTTTTAGATTATAATATTTTATATATTTCTTAGTGCGGGGCAATGATTATTCGCGATTAATCGCATCCAAAATAAAAGTTTTTGTTTACATATTACATGTGTGTATACTGTGTATATTTATTATGTACAGTATATATGAATATAAGCACATGCATATATATAAGAAAAATATGTTTTGTTTATTTATGAAATATTTATATACAATATAAAATATAAGAATATGAATATATTAATGTATAAACATGTAAATATGTTCAAAATATATACTGTATGTGTGTGTATTTATATATACATAATAAATATACACAGTACACATACATATATAATGTAAACAAAAACTTTATTTTGGATGCGATTAATCGTGATTAATCATTTGACAGCACTAATTTAAATGTATATATTCATTTTCATATCGTTTATATTATATATAAATGCATTTAATATATAAACAACATATTTTCTTAAATATATACATGAATGTGTGTGTATTTATATATACATAATAAATATACACAGTACACACACACATATTATGTACACAAAAAAAAGTATTTTAGATGCGATTAATCGTTGCCCAGCACTACTTTATATATGTAAAGTGTTACTGAAATTCAATTTTTTAATTTTAAGTTTTAAACCTTTTGGTCATGCAGTTGTTTCAATAAACCTTCATCAACAGAGTGTTTTGTTTCTGATTTTCGAGCTTTTATTGATGTAGAAATTATTATTATTATTATTATAGCCAGAATCACTGCATTAACTAGTTGTTTTAGGTTTTTGGCACAGATTATCTTATGATCTGAATATATTCAGCGAGTGATTGTGTCGAGTAATGAGTGTGAGCAGAATGAGGTTAGAAGAGCGGCTTCTGTTTGTGTCTCTGAGTTTTTGGTCAGGTTTGTGTCGTCCCGTCTGAATAATTGAGGATAAAACAGCCTGCTGTGAACTCCAGACCTCCGCTTTCCTCCAGAGACGTGCGTGCAGCTGAGCTCATCTGGTCTCACAGAGAATAACGAGTGTGTGTGTGTGTAACCCCATCAGTACCCAGAATGCCGTGCGTCTGTGTGTTTGTATTCAGACTAGCATGATGGTAATGCAGTGTGCTTGATGGGTAATGGACATTTACAGTGAATGAATAAATCAGAGCAAATCAAAGAAACCTCTGTAATCTGAACTATCAGAGCTGTTTCTGCTCGTCATCTCAATCATCCTTTGATCAGAAACACACACACTCCACACACGTGAACACACACACACACCATACACCCTGTGTTTCACTGGACACGCGACATGAGCGCTTAGAGACACAGATTACAGCCTGTCAGTAATCCCACTGAAATCACCGCTGATCTGTGTGTGTATGTGTGTGTGTGAGAGAGAGAGAGAGAGAGAGTGTGTGTGTGTGTGTGTGTGTGTGGGCGCATCACTGATTTGTTGACTCCTCCCTCTTTTTGTGACAGGCATCAATGTATCTTGCTGCTAGTGAGATACAATCTTGTTTTTCACCTAATAAATATTGAAGTTGTGTTTTCTTGTTTAACATTTTGAATTCTGGATCGAGTGTGTTAGTAATGTGTTGATGGTCAGTGCAGCTGGTGAGGAGTGTAGTCTGTGGGTACAGTATCAGTGCTGTGGACATCTGTCCGTCTCTATGGTCAGAGTACGGTTGCTCAGTCTGTACCTCGTCATTCGTCTTCTTAGTTTACAGTCTTTCACTGTACTCAGATATTCTGCAGTGGTGTACTCTCTGTTTAGGGCCAAATAACATTCAAGTTCACTTTGTTTTCTGTTGTTTCAGTCTAATAGGTTAGATTGTTTTCATAATTTGGTCGGGCCGAATTTTGTGGATGAATATTTCCATTAGAGGGTATGAATCTCTCTCTCTCTGTCTGTCAGTCTGTGTCTCTCTCTCACAGGTGGCTCATCACTCTTCTGTTGTAATGGAGCAGTGTTTTATGCTGATGCTGGACAATAAAACCTCCATCAAACTATTTCCACGTTTCTGCCCTGATCTCTCAGCAGCACACTGTGATCTCTCTCACTTCCCGCTCGTTATATCAGCCAACACTAATGGCCAGAAGCTCAGGGTCCGTCAGATATTTCTTTTGAAAGAAATTAACACTTTTATTAATCAAGGACGCATTAAATTGATCAAAAGTGTCAGTAAAAACATTTCTATTGTTATAAAAGATTTCCTTTTCAAATAAATGCTGTTCTTTTGGAACTTTCTATTCATCTGTGAATCCTGAAATATAAAATGTATCACGGTTTCCACAAAAATATTGTGCAGCACGACTGTGTTCAACATTGATAATAATCAGAAATGTTTGTTGAGCAGCAAATCAGCATATTAGAATGATTTCTGAAGATCATGTGACACTGAAGACTGAAAATACAGCTGCGCATCACAGAAATCAAAAACTTTTACATGAGAATAATATTTCACTGTTTTTACTGTATTTTTGATCAAATAAATGCAGCTTTAGTGAGCAGAAGAGACTCTTTTAGACTTAGTCTTTAATGCAGCGGTTCAGGAGAAGATGCTCATTATATTGATTTTCACAGCACACTTCGGTTAAACACAGCCAGATCTTTTGGCTTCTTTCTGTCGGTGTTTTTTAGCTGTTTTTCGAAGCTCTTGAGTTTGAGACACTGCAGAGAGCAGCCGAGCAGCAAATGAGTTTTCTGAAGATAATTAGTGTATAAATATGCATTAATGAAGCTGAAACTGAAGCTCTGAACAACAGGAGCCAATCAGAGTGATGTGTGATTGACAGCTGACCTCAGCTCAAGTGTGTTAACACTCGTCAGTTAGACTGATGCTGCTGTGAGTGTGTGTGTGTGTGTGTGTGTGAGTGTGTGTGAGTGTGTGTGAGTGTGTGTGTGTGTGTGTGTGTGTGTGTGTGCAGATGCATGATGGGAAATGCAGCCGACAGGACTCATCTAGATGCACAGCAGACAGCGTTCGATGAGAGAGGGACGAGCAGAGAGCTGTCAGAATGACATGTGTTTATTTCTTCAGTCAGATCGTGAATTATGTTACCTCATAATACCACAGGAACATTTTATTATATTAAAAATCCTTATTAGTGAGTTTCCCCGTGGGTATATTTATAGGGAAGTGATCTTGTCAGGCCTCATCTGTGATTATATTCATGAATCAAACGGCTGCGTCTCATTTGGCCGCATGTTCCGGAGTTTCTGCTGATGTTCCAAACGTATGGACTCCGTCCAGACTCTCACTGTGTGTGTGTGTGTGTGTGTGTGTGTGTGTGGCGCTCTGGGTCTCTTCTGGAGTTCAGACGCAGGATCAGAGAGAAATCAAGAGCAGCTTGTGTTTAGAGTCTAACATTCACATGGGAAATGTTTCAAGTCTGAATATATTAATTACATGAATGCGAATACAGATTGATGACTGCACTAAGTTTTCTACAACTATAGGGTATATTACACTACAATACACTACAGTTTACCGTAGTAAAAATTAAAGTATACTACAGTATTTATTACAGTTTATCAGTTCATCAGTATGCTGTAGCATTCATTAACAAAGTGTTGTAATTACTATAATATATACAGTATAATACACTTTACTATAGTACGGCTCAAAAACACTGTAGTATTTACTTTAAATTACTATAGTGTTTTTTCATGTGGGAAGGAATCAGGTCCCACTGTGTGTGTGTGTGTGTGTGTATTAGATGCATTGATTGATTCTTCCCCTCTTCCCATAATGATGAAGATCGAGGCTATCAGATTGATTGCAACAGCCAAAATTCAACATTTCTTTATGAATGTTCATATTCCACAATGCACACTTTCAATATTGAATGATGAAATGGTAAAGCTAGTGAGAAAACGGCTCTGTCTCAATAGCCATACGACCCGAGATGTTATTTTCCAGTCGTGTCGAGACGGAGGTCTCAGTGTCCAAACATTGAATGGATTTATACTGCCTCCAGAACAGGTCATCTTCTGAACATGCTGAATAACGGCGATACATCTGTCAGAGAGTTGGCACATGAGTCACTTTTTCTTCATTTACAGCGGCGTAAAGTACCGGCTGCTTCGTGCAACGAGCCCCAGTTTCTTGGATTGAAATTAAAACAGAATGGAAAGTTGGACATTAAAACAGCCGGATTTGGAGTACGCTCTGATTGGCTGGACCTAAATGATCTGTGCCAGCGTACAGGACTGCAGCTCTCTTGGCAAGGACCTGACGGAGCGGTAGCGGTCCTTAATGAGAATATAATAACAGATCCGCATATCTCTACTCTAGCGGTACTCCACACAGAAGGTACACCTCGTCAACTATCGACCAATAATGTGAGAGCCTCACTTCTTCATCTCAGAAAAACTCAAAGTGCTCAGCATTGGATGGGCTTGAAATTACAGGGAAAATTAGCACTTCTTCAATCAGCTGACCATTCAGTATCCCATTCTGTTTTGACGAACTTTTCAATCTCAGAGGATATTCACATTTTTATGATTAAAGCACGACTACAATGTCTTCCAACAATGTACAATTTGTCAATATGGTACCCGTCAAAATACAACTCCTACTGTCTGTTACACCAAAATCAACAGGAAAATGAAACCGTCGCTCACATCTTAAATGGATGTTGTTGTTATAAAGGACTGTATGTGTCCAGACACGATCGACTGGTTGATTTGATTGTAAAGATAGTAAGATTCATCAGCAGACTACTGTTGAACTGAACTGGTTCTATCACAACACATCTGACAGAGACTCCTGACATCGAGGCTTCGAACACTGTATCTGTTATTGAAGTTGGCTGTTGTTTTGACTCGTATTTTGAGACTTGTTATCTTTCTAAATTGTTGAAATATCAGCCATTGGTTGAAGCCATCCATCAACTTGGCTATCAGTGTAAATTGATTATTCTAATATTTGGAAGTTTAGGTCGTGTGCACAAGAATGTGATTAAAGGACTGCAGTTGGGCGGATTGCAGAAGAAGAAAGCAAAAAAACGTGCTAAATTTTGTTCAGTTTCAGCTATTATAGGGAGTATGCAAATATGGAAACGAAGATGTTTTGTCTATCCTTGAGTGTTGATTGTATAAATATAAGGACTTGTGAATGTATGTTAGCCGAGTGAACCTGTCATCTTGCAGACTGACTTCCCAAAGTGTTTGGATTCCGTTTTTGTTGCTTGTCTTGTGAATCCAAATAAAAGAAGAAAATGTACATGTGTGTGTGAGAGAGTGATGAATTCAGTGAGCTATAGATATTAGTGATGAGTCAGCATGTTGGTTTAACCCTGTGTGTGCTGCACTGCTCTGATCACCGACACACACCGACACACACCGACCGGCGCAAGAGACCAGAGCAGCAGCACACGGTGAGTCTCTCTCTCTCACACACACACACACACACACACACACACACACCCACCCCATATGTGTGTGTGTGTGTGTGATGCGCAGTACAAGTGTGTGTGTGTGTGATGCGCAGTACAGGAGTGTGTGTGTGTGTCTGCAGTCAGTCAGTCGCCGCTCACCGGGAAGCAGCAGCAGCATCAGAGCCGGTAATCAGCTGTTATTCTGCTTCAGTTTGTGTGTGTTCGGATGAAATGACAGGAAAACTACAGCGTGTGTGTGTGTGTGTGTGTGTGTGTGTGTGTCCTTCAGCAGCAGCCGCTATAGAAGCACAACTCATAGCAGTTGTATTTGTGTGTAATTTTATTGACAGTCATCCTGACACACACACACACACACACACACACAGGGTCGCGTTCACGAAGCCATGCTGAAACTCTGTGCGCGTTACTGTCATACTGTCTTTATGGTTGTATGTTTTATTAATGCGGCTGTGTGTGATTCATGGCGCTTCTGGAGTTCGCCGGTACCGGTTTCGTTTTAGTGGTTCTGCAATGCGGTGGGTGTGGCCTGCGCGTGCACGCGGACTGCCTGCGTGACGTCACCGCCCGTGATGACGCGATGAGGAGAAATAACAGAAATCAGTCGAATTCACGAAGGAGTTTCTGTCCAGTGCGATCAAACAAGATCCATTTAGGAATGAAAAAGATCAAATGGAATTCAGAAAAATGACAGAGAATCGCAGGTATTTATAGAAATGATATGGGCGCCGTTTGTAAAATAAAATGTGTCAGAAAAACTGGTCAAACTCTGCCAGATTCAACTACAAAAACAAATACATTTAGCAAGATTTACCTAAATAAGCTTCATGCCTTTTTTATTACTATATTACTAAATATCAACATAAAAGACCAAAGCTAAATCTAAATATTTAATCTTAAACGAAATCGTGTATTTAAATTTAAATGTTAAATATACAAACAAATCCGAATGTTCTATTTAAATGCTAAATCTTAATGATTTTAATGTCAACTGTAAATGTTAAAACCAAATCCTAAATATAAATGTGAATCCTGTATGTTAATATTATATCTATCTATCTAATCTAATATTAAAGATTAGATTAGGAGTCTATCTATCTCTACCTAATCTTTAATATTCCTAATCTATCTATCTATTTATCTATATAGATAGATAGATAGATAGATAATCTTGCATACCCTTGGAATGTTTTGGGAAGAGAAGTGCTGATTAATATTCATGTTTAATGTTAATGAGTACTGTATGTATATGCAGGGTGTAAATAATGGCATTAACAGCAGCTGCACTGTAAACAAAACAGATTTACTAGAAAATGCTACTCCAGTTTTTCTGCTTTAAAATTTTCATCTTTGTAATTAGTTTCTGAGTGTGCATTTCTATCTGCACCAATTTTTTAATGACATGTGTCCTCTTATTAGTAATAATCATGCGTTTGCGGCGAGACGAGGCAGTGCAGATCTGCAGGACGCTGTACAGTATCTGTTTCTCAGCTCATATAAATGCTTCAGGAACGCCTCACATACGCAGAAATGAAGGTCGTGTGATTTAACATTAACATTCAGAGATCTGCACTGTGTCTTTATGAATCTCTTGGCCTTTAGCTGTTCTCCTCTCCATAAACAATGTGTTCCTCAGAAAGCCGTGCTGATGATCAGCTGGATGTGGGTCAGAGGTGTTTAAGCACCATGGACAGCAGCAGCTTCACTGATTCTGAAGCGCAGTCATGCACTGACGCTGTGCAAGTGTTTGTCTGGCCTTCATTTAGCAGCGTCTCGTGAGATCCGACTGAAGAACAGCTTCTATTCCTGACTGTAATTTGCTCAGGGATTGAAACCTGGCCTAGATTATATGATTGTTCTTGTTCCGCTCGTTCGCTCTGTTATTGTTCATTTCTTAATGCTTTGTATTGAGAAGCATCTGTGGGAGCGAAAGGCCATTATATGGTATATTATGGTGAACCATCTCACATATTGCACCTGAAAATAAAAATAAGAAATTATATTTTTCATCAGGAAAATTGATCCTGTTTTCATCCTATTTTAATCCCGTTCATATTTTTTTGCATTATTTTTATTACAACTACATTACTTTGATTGCAAAAACATCTTATTCTCATTACTGTCTAGACATTTCACGTACTTTACATTATAACTGTCGTTATTCTCAGTAATCATTCACATTATTATGGAAGTCCATTTCCACCACAGAATAAAAAATAGGAAAGGTCATATTGACTTTTTAAGATATAAACTCAGATTTGTTTGACAGAAACTCCAAATTAGTTGCAATTAGCCTGCCTTTTTCTTTTTTTATTCCATGGCAGAAAAAAACAGCATTGTGAGAAAGTCAGGATTGTGAGCTAAAATATAACAACTACCTTTCATTTAGTATTTTTTTTTATTACAAAAACCGGCTTCCATACATTATGCTCTCAGTACTGTAATACAATGATTTATTTTTATTTTTATTTGCATTAATTAAAATCAGTGCAACAAATAATGCCATAATCTATAAGTGTTCAACTTTATAAACAATGTAAATAATATTTACATACTCTATAACATTAATGAGAATTGGTTGTGCTTAACCTCTATAAAAATATAGAGACAATGAAAAATTGACATTTTTCTTTTGAATACGAAGGTGAAATATTTAATATTAATGTGTTTGACTGGTTTCAACAGGTTCTTGTGTTTCGATTAGTTACAAGATTGTGTCCAAAAGCCATTGATTTTCTTTGTCTTTTTCTTATTGAAACGTCTGAGTGACACAGATCTGTTGAGGATTGTGATGTGATTATTATTTATGAGCATCAGTGATGTGTTTCAGTGGTTTTGTGTGTTTGTATCTGACAGGTTTGAGCTTCATTCACACATTTGTCAACAGTAAATATCAGAATATCAGCAGAACACAGTAATAAATCGAGTGTTTTGGTGTCAGCTGTGTTAGTGTCACTCATTGACTGATTGTTGGGCTGTGGGCGGGGCCTCTGGGCTCATGAATAATGCAGAGGGTGGGTTGATTGCTCGTGTGTGATTGGCTCTCTGCGTTCTGCTGCTTTAGTTCTGGATCAGAGAGGAATGAGAGTGCAGTGATGCTGATGAGTGTGTGTGTGTGTGTTTGAGTCGCTGTGATCGTAAGCAGATGCTCGTCGCTCTCAGCTGTGTACTGATGTGCAGGAAGCTCTTCATGTCACACGGCTGTATCGGAGCAGCTGATTGGCTGAGAGCCATCGGCGTGTCCTCTGCAGAGAGACAAAGACACAGAATAGAACGTCTCAAGGACTCACAGACCAGACCTAAACCAGATCCTCAGACCAGAAACCAGAACAAATCACACAAAACTACAATGTTCTGCTACAATCTCTTTGTTTACCATATTTATACATCAGGATATGTACTATGTACCATGGTTTCCTGTGGTATGTTTTTATAATAATACTATACAAATATGACATATTGTGTTTTTAATTATGCATTTCTGCGTGGGTTTCATTGTGTAATGTTGTGTTTGGTCAGGGCTTCCCAAACAGTGGAAATGCTGATGAAAAGCTAAGTTTAATTTAATTAAAATTAAAATAAAAATGAAAACAATTGAAGTAAAAATACTTACTCAAAATTAATTAAACCATAAAAATATACAATTAAAATGAGCAAATAATATAAAAATTAATATAAATATAATTAATTAATTAAAATAAACAGTTTAAATATTAAATATTTTAAATATTAAATAATTAAATATTTTCATCTAAAAAGATTCAATATTTGAATCGTTTAGTTGCATGTCATGAGAGCATGAACTGACATCAGAGAACCGTGGACATGTGAAAGTGTTGTTAAGTTATTGAAATATTAACTTCAAATCTCAAGTAAATATTTGATCTTAAAGGTGTTTGGTGTTTGTGAATCTCTGATAAGATGATGTTGAGTTCATTAGAGCAGCATTTCTGAATTCACAGCCTTATAAATATGAAAAATACAGTCTGTCATAAATGCATCTTTTTACATTTTTCTATTTGTAGATACTGTAGCCTATACAAAAATGCATCATGATATAGGTTATATAGTAAAACTTGGTATTGATGTTAGCCACCACTGTCATCACCAACAAAGACATTACAGGATTCTGCTTTTTACACTGTGTAAATATGATTTCATATGAATTTATTATGACTTTGTGGTAGTAAAATTACTTCATATTAACTGTGGTATATTGACAGTTTACTGCGGTAGAGCTTTGTAAAGGAGCCTCGTGTGTCGAAAATCCTGTGTCGATTGTGTCTTGTTTGAAAATAAATCCACGGTAAAATGAAGTGAACACATGACTGAATTGATGCAGTCTGGAACTTCATTAAAAATAAAGTTCATTCACTCTTTCCTAATGTTGGGATCGGAAGGAAGGCAACGCAAGCACTGTTTTCCACAGATTGGCACTGCACAGCGAGTATTCAGAGCATCTTCATCGTTTGGTTTCTGCAAAGACCTGCGTTCGCCTCTCTCGTAAACACTACATATGCGAATCGGTGGGCGGGGCTAAACAAGCAGCGATGTAGAATCTGTGGGTGGGGCTAAACAGGCAGTGATGTTGAATTGGTGGGCGGAGCTAAACAGACAGTGATGTTGAATCGGTGGGCGGGCTAAACCGGCAGGGATGTATAATCGGTGGGCGGGGCTAAACAGACAGTGATGTAGAATCGGTGGGTGGGGCTAAACGGGCAGGGATGTATAATCGGTGGGCGGGGCTAAACAGACAGTGATGTTGAATCGGTGGGTGGGGCTAAACGGGCAGGGATGTATAATCGGTGGGCGGGGCTAAACAGACAGTGATGTTGAATCGGTGGGTGGGGCTAAACGGGCAGGGATGTATAATCGGTGGGCGGGGCTAAACAGACAGTGATGTTGAATCGGTGGGTGGGGCTAAACAGGCAGCGATATAGAATCGGTGGGCGGGGCTAAACAGGCAGTGATGTAGAATCGGTGGGTGGGGCTTATCCACACTATTACAACATAGAACATTCCACAAGTTGTCATTTTGGCAGACTGCCTTCAATATAAGCTGTTTTTAGACTAACAACAAAGCTTTGAGTTCTGAAACTTACAGGATGGTTTTTATAGTTCAGTGACCTCTTATATGTCAAAAGATCAAGGGAATTATGGTTTCTCAGTTCATGACCGCTTTAAATGACAGGCTCATTCTGAATCAGATGAGTGAGTCTCTTTTTCACCTGCTGTCACTGGGAATAAAGGCTGTCTGTTATTAGTGCTAATAATAATAATACATGAAATTAATATAGCACCTTTCCAGAGCTCAATGATGCATAGATGCGAATACATGCATCAATTAAGATAAATTACGATGAGAAAATACATTTGAGTTGTGATTTGAACTCATCACTAGTACTAGTGCTCATAACAATGTGACCAAACAAAGTTCAATGTGTAATTTGTGTACTGCATTAACCAAGCAACTCACTGAAAACCAGCTGCATCACAACAGTGAGTTTTATACTGACAAACATGACTCAGATTTTCCTTAGAATCTAGTTTTTCTAGTAATTGCAGGTTTGTGATAAATCGTTATCCTCAGAGTCACCTTCATGTGATTAACGGGTCAGTTCTGCTTCTGGGAATCGATCGTTGAATCTCCACATCAGTGATTCTGCAGTCTGTTTCCATATGAACTCATGAAGCCTTCAGTAGATTAGTCTGTGTTTTCTAATTAGGCCGTGACTCATTAGTAACAGATTTGATTTCACTGTGTTTTCCGCTCTTAGACGGAGACTGAAAGCTATTTCTTTGCTCATTTGGAATAGAAATCAGCATGAGTGTGGGTTTTTGTATTGAAATATGAATGTCTCCTCCTGTAGAGATGTGAATGTGTGTTTGAGCATCCTCTCACTGACGTCTCTGTTATTAAAGATCACACACAGGTGTTTGATTGGCGGCTGTCACTCATGCAGAACTCATTCATGACAGAAAGTTTCATCCTGCAGTCAGTCCGCTGATGAACCGCGTCTGATTCACTTTGAGCTTCTGATGAGTCACTGTTGTTCTTATGAGAAAAAAAAGAAACACATGTTCACTAATTCATCCAGTGAGCGTCTAGAGCTAAAAAGGTAAAAAGAGGCTAAAAAGAGGAGCAGCTCTGATCATTTATAGGTGCTGTATGTAATTTCTGAGTATACTAAAACACAAAAATACCATCATGTTTGCAGATGTTTAGGAAACATGTTATGTTCATACACTTGATTCTCAGAGAAACAACGCTTCAGCCGGTTATCCTGCTTTGAAATGTGCGTTCTGTGTCGGAATATCTGTTTTTGTTTTGGTCTGTGTGACTCCGCCCACTACCAGTTCGCCCAATAGGATTTCTACACCCCGGGTTGCCAGTTGGTGGAAAACACAGCCATGATTTCTCAAGAGCAATTTTTGAAGGGGCATCGCCGTGTTACACTCTAAACCTGGACAAGTTGAATTTACTTAAATAAACTTGAGGAAACTGGATGCCCTAAAAAAAATTAAGTAATGTAAACTTAAAAAAATTATGTATATTTAACTTAAACATTTTTGTAATGTCAATCACAAAGTTCAGTTCATTTAACTTAAAATGTTTTGTAATATCAATTAATTTGCAGTTATTACACCTAGTATATTTAAGTTTAATGTACTAATTTCCAAGTTAAATCTATATCAGTTGTTTTAGTTTTCCAATTTGTTAAACTAGAAAAAAGCACACAAATAAAGGAACATTCATGCAATTTTCTGTTTTATTTTAATTCAGTTCGAAATGTTAATTTTGAAAACAAAACATGAATTTTTCATATCCTGAAAACATTTCCACATAAAACATGAAAAAAACTAGATTAACATATGATGGAATTAACATATTGTTAAGCACATAAACAGTCTATATCAGAATCGCAACAAATGTTTTTTTAAATTTTTTTTTTATTTTAGGTGCTAACTCACCTTTTCCAAGGTTGAGCATTACCTGCTGAATAAATATAAAGTGCTTTTCATACACTTAGGGTAGTCCAGGTGCAGGGCATAAATCAGTCAGGGGAAAAAATGGACATAGAAGGCCTGAGATTGGTCAGTGCATGCATTGCCAAACTTTCTTCCGAGATGATTCCCACCCATGGGTTCAGCTGTGGATTTTCTTGATCAATGCTGAGGATTTTTGGTGGAGTCTGTCTTGTCAGCTTCATCCTAACAGAGGAAGAAACAGATCAACATTATCAAGTCTGTTAGATGATGCTGTTGTCAAATACTCCAAGTCATATGCTGTGTTCACACCATGTCAGAGTTACAGTAATTCTGAGGACAACATTGAGCTGTTCGTGTCCTTGGACCTGGAATTGTGCGTTTTTATGGCAACACTATCAACGCCTAAATTAATCTGCAGCAGTCAGGTACAGTGGTCATGTGGTAACAGTAGGAGCTCTCAGAAAATTCCCAGTTTACAGATGGCACTTATCAGTTCTACGAGGACATAAATGCTTTATCCAAGTTGGAATCTTGTAGTAACAATAATTTACAGTATGGGATGAATGCACTTACACATACCTGGTTTACTGTAAAAAGAGCTGAAGTACCATCTGGGTGATGTCAGGCTTGTCGTTGACAACTTTTCTGTGAAGAGCAAACATTAAAGTTACAGTCTTTCTAAGGGTATCTGACGTTAGGGCTTACATCTAATTGTGAAGGTGGCATAAATGTACACTTTTTTTGTGCATAAAATGATTTAAATGTATGTACATGCCTGTTGGGGACACTTAATTTCTAGCGATTATCGCCAATTTGATTGCACAGATACTATTTAAACTAAACTGAGCTAGACAATGACATCTCTGAATTCAATAATGAAATGCCTTTAACTGAAAATTGAGTGTTTAATCTTATCATTATACATTACTGACACTCTATCCTCCAGTTTGATACTGTTAAGTGCTTTGACACAATCTGTATTGTTAAAAGCGCTATATAAATAAATAAAGGTAAAGGTGATGTGAAGAAGGAAATTGTTCCGTTCTTGTATATATTCCATGTTTGAACAGAGACGTGGTTTCACGGACAGGGCTTAACTTAGCGAAGTCAGGACTAGGCCTAAGTTAAATTAGGATATTTAAATAGCTTTTATAAAAATGCCTTGTGCCTGTTGTGCGTCTTGAGACAAGATAATGGCACTGACATATTTTAAGATGTATTAGTACAAGGTATTTTCAGTTAAGACGGCATTAACATGCATTTTAGTCTGAGACCAGCCTTAAGCCTTGTCTGTGAAACCGGGAGGATAATGTTTAAATAGGTGTGCTGTCTTATCATGGTTATGAGGGCCATACTTACACTTCCGAAGCATCTCTTCCATTTCTTCTTCCTTCCAAAACAAGATAGTCGTTCAGAGGGCTCTGAACCTAGATAGAACAGAAGTAGATTCATCCATTTTTGTATTTCTACCGTTAATTGACTTAAACTTACTCTTTCAAACAATAGCAATGTTTAAATTAAATGTGGTAAATTATTGCACTCACCATTTTAGCATCACCATAGTCTCTCCTCCGCTGGAAGCGTGGCTGCTGTATGAGTAAAAATAAATTTACACTCCTCATAAACAACATGGAGTGAAAAAGAAATCACAGAAAGGAAGAGGCGAAAAAATGTCAGTCGAACCAAAGTCTCGCTGGTCCGGGGTTCAGGCGCGGTTATGTCCGCTGCAGACGAGAGAGAAAACTATCACTTCACAAGGAAACCAGCTTCAGCAGATTTTTGAGTTTTCTCAACTTGTTGTTTTAAGTTTATACAACAAAAAGTTGAGAGAACTCAAAAATTTCCTAAAAAAATAAGTTGAGAAAACTCAAAAATCTGCTGATTGCTCTTTTTTTTTTTTTTTTTACAGTGTAGGCTGTTTCATTTCATTCTGTAACCTGCTTGTTCTACAGATCTGTGTACTTAAATGCTACTGTTTTTGAAAGCATTGATCTTTTTTTTGCATTTCCCTTACCGAATGTGCTACCCTGTCAGCAATAACCTGTCCATGGGCTTTTTTGATTACTGTCGGTTTAAGTGCCAGCGACGCAGATATTGCTATTAAAACAATCAAAATCCGAAAAAAATTATACATGTATATTCAAATGAGGAGTTTTAAAGGGGTCATCGGATGCAAAATTCACTTTACAAGTTGTTTGAACATAAATGTATGTTGGAAGTGTGTGTACACATCCATCCTGTAATGATAAAAATCCACCCAGTGTTTTTTTTTTAAATCCCTATATTAAAATCCTCTTTCTCAAATCAGGCGGTTCTGAGATTCCTGTCAGAATGATGTAGTTCTGCGCAGGCCCCTCCCACGATAGTTGATTGACAAGCCGTCTTACCCTAGCCCCGCCCTGAGTGAGCTGAGAGCTGTCTGCCTCCGGTGCAGGGAAGACAAGATGTCTCAGATTAAGTGATTGAGTTTTGTTGTTGGATGTAATAATGAATATAGCAGTCGTCATTAACTCCCGACATCTGAACCGCTGAAGACACAGAGGATTAACGTTACTTTCGTTTTGAAGGGAATGCGCCTGATCTACATAAATGCATCTATGTTCACGCAAATCATTTGATCCAGCTTCATCTACAGAAGAAGTGAGTGTAAGGGTTTTTATGAATCTTTATGAATCGCCTTTCCTAATAATGTGCTAGTTAGCCTGTTTTTACGGCTGAAGTAAACAGTACTGCTCGTCACCACGGAAGAGAGGGGCGGAGTCAGCAGAGCTCATTAGCATTTAAAGCAACATGGACTAAAAAAACAGCTTGCTGGTGTTTTTTACACTACCATTGAGAAATTTTAACCATAGTATGTTACAGACTTTTCATTAAGACCCTAAAGAATCATATCAACTTGTGTAAAATGGGCATCCGATGACCCCTTTAAACAGCAAATCAGTCATTCAGAGAATACATTTTATTTTTGAACATTTATCAAGGTCCGGACCTCGGTGACCTCATAGCTGGCTTCGTGCCTGGAGACAACCCTCAGATGGGAAGGGTCCTGACCCCCCGTCCTGTTTTATGAATTTGCTAGCTGTCAGTATTACATACGACACCTTTAATGAGAAATATATGAATTCATATCGAGATCTCTGGATATTGATTCACACACACACACACACACACACACACACACACACACACACGCGCGCGCTTGAGTCCCTCAGCGGCAGATTCTATATTTGTCCTCCACAGAAATGAAAGAGGCATTCTAATGAAGGACAGGAAATGCAGCGGCTAGCTTCCTGTTTGCACTGTTTGATGTGATGAAGTGCTTTCATCTTCCTCATCTGATGGGATTCTTTCACTCTCTGTCGTTTGATGTTTCTCTGCTCTCTGGATCTGGATCAGTCCCCGTTCATACGATGCAGATGCATTTGTTGAGCTGTTAAACAGTTTCTTGTGCATCTCAACTTCTTCTCCGTCTCTCGTCTTTCCCACAATGCCTGTGATCTTAAACATGTGCAGAAGTCCTGCAGATAAACGTTCAACACTGTCCTACAGAGAAAAGACAAACTTGCATTAATATTCATGATCCTGTGCTTCATTCATCACGGCAAACAGGAATCATGGGAAATGGTTATGAATGTTACATTTATTTTATCTGATCAGAATCCTGTTTGTTTTACGCTCACGTTCATATTTACACAAAGTAAAGTTCATAGTTTGACATGTCAGCTGGAGATGTGTTATTTAAAGGAATTGTTCAGCTAAAGCTGTCGTTTGTTTGTTGTGATCTGCTCAGTGTAATTCTGTCATTCTTTGCCTGTAAGCCGTTCGTGTTGCAGGTTTTCATGTGCGTTTGTTTCTGCTCTGATCACAGTTTGATTTGAAATGACGACAGAACCAGAGAGCCAATCAGAGCAGCAGGGGGCCAGTGCGGCTCCGCCCCATTCAGCCCCGCCCCTCGATAACCAGCTTCCTCCTGCCGCCGCCCACAGCACACCTGTGAGGAAAGAGCAGGTACTGTTCGGCGTTCACTCAGAACGCGGTTTTCATTCCACTGTGCTGCTTTTCCATTATTTTTCTATGTAAATGTGCAATAAACATGCATATATACACCGCTCTAAAACTGCAGCGCTTTCAAATCAGATGATTTACGATACGTGCTCCGAAGTCCCGATCTAAATAATGATTCGCAAACCATCATTTCAGTGCGGGACATTGAATCGTGGATCGTGAATCATTCAATTTGCAAGATGATTTGCAAACCTGCTCCGAAGTTCCGATCTGAATCAAATGATTCACGATACGTGATCTGATTGGAGCGCTTCAAAACAGTGAATCATTTTGTGACTGGTTTAACTGGTTCGGCGTTTCGAAAAGCTCCGTTTCAACCATCACTAAACATACAAGCGATGTCAACATTCTTAAATGAATGGCTCTTTTGAATAGCTTGAAATGAATGATCGAAGTCACGAGTTTGAATCAATCAGAGCGGTTCCAGCATGAATGACTCACTCAGTTGAATCGGTTTGTCTGTTCCTCTGCTTTTCGCGTCTTCAGTCATGTTCACACGACACTGTCAGCACTACTGCTGGCTCAGCTCGCTAGTTTTATAACATTAACTGAAAGGGATAGTTCACCCAAAAATGAAAATGTGATGTTTATCTGCTTACCCCCGGGGCATCCAAGATGTAGGTGACTTTGTGTCTTCAGTAGAACACGAACGAAGATTTTTAACTCAAACCGTTGCAGTCTGTCAGTCCTATAATGCCAGTCAATGGGCACACAATCTTTGAGAGAAAAAAAACATGCACAGACAAATCCAAATTAAACTTTGCGGCTCGTGACGATACACTGATGTCCTAAGACACGAAACGATCGGTTTGTGCGAGAAACTGAACAGTATTTATATCATTTTTTACCTCTGATACACCTCAATGTCCAACTGTCACAACATCCAGTGCGTGACGTGTCAACCTGCTCTGACACATAGATATATATACATAGATGTGTGCCCATTGACTGGCATTATATGACTGACAGACTGCAACGGTTTGAGTTAAAAATCTTCGTTTGTGTTCTACTGAAGAAACAAAGTCACCTACATCTTGGATGCCCTGGAGGTAAGCAGATAAACATCACATTTCCATTTTTGGGTGAACTATCCCTTGAAATAAGCAAAAAAAAAAAAAAGTGTGTTGTTTTACCAAAAATAATAAATACATAAATAAATATCAATATTTCCATTCCAAAAATCATCTAACACAAATCAGGAACATATTGAGGTGAGGTAACCAGTTTACTGCTAACTAGTGAAACACTCCATTAATATGATGAGCTGCAGCTCAAAATACATGTTAGATGGAAACATTGTGCTTTATGATGGAGTTTGTAGCTTAATTCACTATAAGTGTCCCTGCAGCACAAAAGCAGTCATAAGCAGCAGCTATATTTGTAGCAATAGCCAACAATACATTGCATGGGTCAAAATTATACATTTTTCTTTTATGCCGTTCCATGAAGATATTTTGTAAATTTCCTACCGTAAATATATCAAAACTTCATGTTTGATTAGTAATATGCATTGCTAAGAACTTCATTTGAACAACTTTAAAGGTGATTTTCTCAATATTTAGATTGTTTTGCACCCTCAGATTCCAGATTTTCAAATAGTTGTATCTCAGACAAATATTGTCCGATCCTAACAAACCACACATCAATGGAAAGATTAGTTATTCAGATGATGGGTCACATATTTGAAATAGTTTGAGCTGCAGTTCAGTTTCTGACAGTTCAATAGAAATCAGTTGAAAGCATCCAGTCTCTCAACCGTTGAAGTGAATGTTCAGTTTATCAGTATATATTGTAATACATATAGCAGAATGAGAATGTGATTGTGTGTGTGTGTGTGTGTGTGTGTGTGTGTGTGTGTGTGTGTGTGTGTGCGTGTGTGTGTTTGTCAGGGCGGTGGATTCCCGCAGGGGAAAGCCGATCAGCAGTCGGTCGAGGACGACGGCACGTCACACTGGTCCTCCTCCAGTAAACTGACCCGATCTCCGGTCAAAATCAGCCGGAAACCCAAGAACATGCAGTGCAAGGTGGCGCTTCTGGACGGCTCCGACTACACCTGCGTGGTGGAGGTGAGACCGCAGACACATCCGTCCACCATGAAGCTCCAGCTGCTTCATATTACAGCAACCGCACCGAACACATGTTCTCCTGAACCTGACGGGTCTCTATCACTCTGATATCGACTCTCTGTTGCATCACATGGAGGCTTTCTCACTTTTTGTCTGAAAATAAATGCTTTTTGTAGTGCTTCCTTAAGGCGAGACACTACAGCCAAAACCAGCGTCTTTTATTGCACTGGTCAGTTTTGTTTTTTGTGCACCGGTATAAAGGTAATCCTGACCTTTAACTCAATTTTATTTTATTTTTTTATTTTTTATTTATTAACTTTTATTTAACCAGAAAGCACAACACAAACAAACTAAAAACACTTAAAACAGTTACATATCATTGAGTCATCTTCCGTTTGATGAATAACTGTTATTTCAATGTGTGATTCAATTCTGACTCTTTTCTTGCAATTTTGTGAAAAAAGTCAGAAATGTGAGATGAAACGTGGCAATTACCTTTTTATGAACTCGGAACTGCACGAAAAAGTCTACATCTTTATAAACATTTCATTTTCTAAAAACATGGTGAAAATGTGTCTGTTGACAGTATCTTCTGATTTATGGAGTGATAAAAAGAGAAATCCAAAAAAATTACGTCTGGAAAAACCTTTAACTCTAATATGACAACAAAATCAGACAAGAATTATGAACTTGACTTTATCCAATCTTCAGATTTCTGTTCTGGGAATGTATGCAAATTAGTGCATATTTAATTATAGAATGCACCGTTTTCATATTTAAACATAAAATTTCAGAAATACTGTGTGGGAAGTGTGCTGATATCTATTAGTTGACACTGCAGTGAGTGAGATTCTGTGATCATCACATCTGAGGCTCGACAGCATCGTTACAGACTGAATCCAGACGACACTTTCATGCACGAGCCTTTATGAAACCTGTCTCTCTTTCTCAGGGTTTGTGTGATTCGTGTTTCTGTTGTGTGTTAATGGGTGTTTTTCCTGCAGTCAGAGTGCATCATGGGAATGGTCTCGAGAGTGTCTCTCGATGAGCTCATTAGAGAGATGAGAGCACACAGATGCAGTTTAATATTAATTTTTGCCAGAAAACAGCAGCAGCTCCAGTTACATCCATCCATTAAAGAGAACAAGCGGCTCATCAGTTATTGATTTTTTTCTTCAATCTTTGAAGGTTTCAGAACAAATAAACCTGAATGTTCGTCTCATCTCGGATTGTTATTTAAACTGTATTTTTTTGCATCCAAAATATTTTCAGAAAACAAGACATAAATACAATTTTTTGCAGTGTTGAGTTTGTTCTCTTTCTGCAGAAGCGTGATAAAGGTCAGGTTCTGTTCGACAAAGTCTGCGAACATCTCAATCTTCTGGAGAGAGATTACTTTGGTGTCACGTTCCGTGATGTGGAGAATCAGAAGGTACAGTTACGTTCATTTAGATTCAGTGAAGCTTTGAACACCGATTCAGTGAGTCGTGACTCTTCTGAACGCTTCGTTTCAGAACTGGCTGGATCCTGCCAAAGACATGAAGAAGCAGATCAGAGGTGAAGCGCTCTGGAAATAATCATCTGTCCGATCCGCGTGTTCTCCGTTGGAGCGACTGACTGTGTTTGTGATTGTCTTTTGTTTCAGGCGTCGCCTGGAGCTTCTCATTCAACGTGAAGTTCTACCCTCCTGAGCCGGCGCTGCTTTCTGAAGACATCACCAGGTCAGAGTCAGCCGCACGCACAACTGAGAGAAGCATCTGCATCCATGCGCTCCTTTTAATATAATGCATTATAATGCTTTTATCATGCATTTTAAAGCAGAAAAATGTGTGAAAAATATATCAGGAAAATAGTTAGCTAATATAAATATTTCGTAAATATGTAGTATTTTAGGTTAAACTTTATTGTCCATCATTGTGGAAATCTGTCTTTGGTTTCTCATACGACAAAATTCCACAAAGAGTTGCCTACCTTTCATTTAATATTTTATTTACCTTTTGACTATATTTTAGTCCTTTTCAGTTTTTATTTATTTAAATCAAATTTGTTTTAGTCAAATAATTTTTTAAACAAAACTTTTAAGTGAGAATAAAAAAATAATTGCTTTTTTCTGTTGTTCTGTTTTTCTGGTTCATTGAAGTGAGGCTCTATTTTTATTAATATTTCTAATCGATTTTTAGTTTCCAATTTTTAGTTTTGGTAATATTGTTGTGTGTTTTTGTCATTTTTAGTAGTGTTTGTTTTTTTAAATAATTGTCTGTATAGCTATATAGTTTTTATTTAAATTTGAGTAATTTTAGCTCATCAGTTTAAACTAAATGAAAATGTCTTGGCCGCTAGCTGAAATAAAAAGTGTTTTATATATTAAATTTGAAGTAATGGTTAATGGTTTTAATTTCAATTTTAGTTAACTACTGTATAATAACCCTGCTTCTATATTTTGTATTATATTTTCATTTTTTTAGTTTAAACAAAGTATGTTTTGGAAAATATATTCCATAAAATACATATCCTGTTGTTTGTATATTTACAATATCTTTGATAAGTTTATCCAGATACATATATATGTATATAACATATAATTTACTTTTTTGTTGCCATATAATAAAATAGTGAGAAAAAAAGGGTGAAATATACAGTATCAGTTATGGAAAATAAAGAAAATATGAAATAATGCAAAGTGAACTAAGAAAGCACTAATGAATCTGTGTGTGTGCGTGTGTTTGCGTGTGCGTGTGTGTGTGTGCGTGTGTGTGTGTGTGTGTGTGTGTGTGTGTGTGTGTGTGTGTGTGTGTGTGTGTGCGTGTGTGTGTGTGTGTGTGTGTGTGCGTGTGTGTGTTTCAGATATTACCTGTGTTTACAGCTGAGGGATGATATCGTATCGGGTCGTCTGCCGTGTTCGTTCGCCACTCACACAGTTCTGGGTTCGTATACGGTTCAGTCGGAGCTGGGCGATCACGACCCGGACGAGTGCGGCTCTGACTACATCAGCGAGTTTCGATTCGCGCCTCATCAGACCAAAGAGATGGAGGAGAAAATCATGGACCTGCATAAGAACTACAAGTGAATCTCATTCTGTTTCTTCTGTGTTCTTGTGATTTCACACTGATTCTGTGGTTCGGTTATGTTTAGGAAGTTTAATGATTTCAGACTTTCCGATGCTGTGTGTGTTTGTGTTTCTCAGAGGAATGACGCCGGCTGAAGCTGAGATGCATTTTCTGGAGAACGTAAAGAAACTGTCTATGTATGGAGTTGACCTTCATCATGCAAAGGTACACGTGAAACACACACACACACACACACACACTGCATGAGCGTTTCATTATGTGTTGTAATGGAGCTCAGCTCATGGCATGATGATCTAATCACAGAACACGTGTGTGTTTGGACACAAATACAGCCGTGTGCACACGGTGAGGCTTAAATGAACAATTCACCCACAAATGAAAATTAGCTGTAAATGTTCTCACCTCAAGATCATCCGAGATCAGGATGAGTGTGTTTCTTCATCAGGTTTGTAGAAATGTGTCTCTGCATCAGTGTCTCAGCAATGGATGCTCTGCAGTGAATGGGTGCCGTCAGAATGAGAGTCTGATAAAAACATCACAATAATCCACAGCACTCCAGTCCATCAGCTAACATCTGGAGAAGACAAAAAATATAATATAATATGAGTCCATAATCCATAATAACGCTTCCTCCAGTGAAACAGTGTTCTGGTGTGAATCAGGAGAGAAATCTGCAGATCAAGCAGCGTTTACAACACAAAACAGTCCAAAACAGATCTAAACAAATATGTGGCTGGATTTTGATGCGAGAGACAACAGCAGATGCACTTTATGACTGGAGGAAGCGTTATTATGGATTATGGACTTGTATTTTAGACATTAAAAACATCTTAATGCTGGATTTGTTTCTTCTCCAGATGTTAACTTTTTTATCAGACTCTCGTTCTGACGGCACCCATTCACTGCAGAGCATCCATTGCTGAGACACTGATGCAGAGACACATTTCTACAAACCTGATGAAGAAACACACTCATCCTGATCTCAGATGAACTGAGGATGAACACATTTACAGCAAGTTTTCATTTTTGGCTGAACCATTCCTTTAATAAATCAATTTTCTGTTCTTTAAGTGACTGAGTAATAATGTTTTGCATGTAAATGTGCGTCTGTATTCTCACACACACACACACAGACGTAAAGTCTTTCAAACACTCTCAGTGACGAATAACACATTAATAATCAGTGTTTGGTGTTCAGTGTTAATCGTTGTCATTGCTTCTGGTGTCAGTCGATCTGTCAGATGTTCAGCTCTCTGTCAGAATGAATCTGATTCTGCTTCGGGCCGGTCGCACTGGGTCACAATCAACCGTCACAAACCAGATAGAGACGAACACACACATGACCGAGCGTTTGGGCGGGTTTTTATAGCAAAGATGTGACCAAACAGTCAATATAGTTGGGGATGAAGTCTATGAATTTAAGAATTCAAGAGTCATTTCTGAATATTGGCAGAACGTGTCGCGCCAGTGTCTCCTGGTTGTCTTTTTTGAAATCTTCAGTTGTTTATAATCAACATATTTTGGTAAAGCTTTACAATAATGTAGCCATTACCATTAGGTAATGCATTAACTAATATTAACTAACAATGTGCAGTAGATCTGTTACAGTATCTTTGTTAACATTAGTTAATAAAAATGCAACTGTTCATTGTTAGTTCATGTTAGCCGAAGTTAAGTAAATAATAATATACAATATTTGATTTGGATAATGTATCAGTAAATGTTAGAATTAACTTGAACTAAGATTAATGAATGCTTTAGAAGATTAAACTTAAAGTTGCACTGCAAAAAATTATTTTCTTACTTAGTATTTTTGTCTTGTTTTCTAGTATAAATGTCTAAACATTCTTGAATCAAGATGCATTTACTTGACAAGTAAAATTACTTAAGATCATTTTTTTTAAATTATCAAAATTTTGTAAGCTTTTGCTTAAAACAAGCAAAAATATCTGCCAATGAGGTAAAAAAAACCAATCTTAATTCAAAGGCTAAACAAGATTATATTTCTTGCCCCATTGGCAGATATTTTTGCTCGTTTTAAGCAAAAACTAACATAATTTTGATAATTTTTTCAGAAAATAAAGACATAATATCATTATCAAGTCATTTTACTTGTAAATTAAATTCATCTTGATTCAAGAATTCTTAGTATTTTGTCTTGTTTTCTAGTGTTAATATCTAAGTAAGAGAATCATTTTTTGCAGTGTGCGTTTTATGTTGATCTTATGAATTTCCAAAATCAGATTATGCATCAATTTTTCATGGATGATTGGTGATTGATAATTTTATATACTGTTATTCTATTGATTTTGCTAATAAAGCATCCCTTAATTTCCTCTTGAGGCCGTTTGAATCCATCGTGTTGTTATAATATGGCTGGTTTAACTGGATTCGATGAATGTGGCCGCAGTCCTGCAGCTCTTCTGCCGATATTCACACACGGATGATGTTTCATATCATCTATCATCTCATGTAGTCGTTAAACAGAATAACAGCAGACACACAGTTGAAGCATGAACGTGTGCGTGACGTTCGGTTAGATCAGCCGCTCTTCTCTTCTTCCCCTCTTACTGATGATCTAGTTGATAGGACGATTCTTTCACTGCTTTTCTCCAGCTAAAGGAGAGGTAAGATGCATTCGTGTATATGTGTGTGTGTGTGTGTGTTCTCTATGTGTGTCTTTGTGCATGACCATGAACTGAAGTCATTGTCTAAGCAAAGACTGTTTGTTGAGAGAACCTCCTTCTGTTTCATGCTCATACATCTCAGTAGAAGCTCACAGGAGAGTCGAACCCGTTCACCATGAGCGCCTGTGGATCCAACACTGCCTATAGAAGAGAAAAATCACACTTTAAATGGATAGCTCACCCAAAATGGATCATTTTGTCATCATTTGTGCACCCTCATGTCGTTCATTTCTTCAGATATTCTTGAAGAACGTTGGGAACCAAACGACTTTGGACTCCATTGACTTCTACTGTGTATATTCTGAGAAATGTCCATAGAGTGAAAGACAATGTGGTCTAAAGTTGTTTGGTTCCCAGTGTTCTTCAAGAATATCTGCTTTTGTGTTCCACAGAGGAAAAGAAAGCCAAACAGGTTTGGAACAACATCAGGATGAATAAATGATGAAAAACTGGTAGTTTTTGGCTGTATTATTGCTTTACAATCTCAGCTATTTCTCAGAGACACCAACAAGATAAAATTCTCTTCTCCTGAGAACAAAGACCCCAGTAATCTCACACGTGTCTCCTCGAGGGTTTCAGAAAAGATCTCAATACTGTCTCAAACTGTGCTCAGATTTGGCAAGTCGGAGATCTCATTATTAACCCAGTATTTCTCATCAAATTATCTGCTCCGCATACATTTCATAGTAGAACATCTACTGAGCCTTTGAGAATTTGTGTCTCATTTTAGGAGAAACATCTGAGACTTGAATAAGAGTCTCCTGAGCAAACCCTGAGCCGTACAGTTTTTCTCTGTGCAAGTTTTGAAAGTTTCATCATTGTTCGTGACCCAGTTTCCTATAGTAGACCTGCTCAAAATACCCACTAGAGATGTGAATTGTGCCATTTTCCCCACAATCCTCCTTGATTCTTGTGTGATGTGATGTATTCAAATGCATTTTCGTAGAAAACGAGCTCCAAAGATGGTTCTAGAAGTGCTCGACATCTGTTCTCACATCTGTTCAGCTGATGCTCTTCACAAGTATTTCAGATCTGGCATCGGTTCATTGGGTCGCAGTCGCATTACACATGCAAGAATGTGAATGCAGTGATGAATAGAGATAATGACTCAAAATACCTGCATCACTTCTGCCTCTCAGAGGTTCAAATGAGAAGATGGATCCACTTTCAGTTTACTGCACAAACACTTGACAACATCACAGTATCTCTCTCTGTTCCTCTCAGGCCAAAAGTGTTTGGCTTCCACTCATTCATTTAGAAACCACACGTTTGTTTGTGCATGACTGTGTGATGATGATTGGCACCTCTCTAATCCAATGGTTGGTCAGGATTCAGAGGGGGTGGAGATCATGTTGGGCGTGTGTTCCTCTGGGCTCCTCATCTACCGCGACAGACTTCGCATCAACCGCTTCGCCTGGCCCAAAGTCCTCAAGATCTCCTACAAACGCAATAACTTCTACATCAAGATCCGTCCAGGCGAGGTGAGAACACCATCACATCTTCTCCAGGTGATCTTCACAGTTTTGGTGAAGCTTGCTGACAAGAGAACGTTTGTTTGTCTCTAGTTTGAGCAGTTTGAAAGCACGATAGGCTTTAAACTACCCAACCACAGAGCGGCCAAGAGACTGTGGAAGGTTTGTGTGGAGCATCACACGTTCTTCAGGTCTGTAGAGGTTCCTGTGCTTCTGTATGTTCGCTGTGTTCTGTGCTCAGTGGTAATCACGGATTGCATCTTGACAGGTTGGTTTCTCCAGAGACTCCGCCTAAGAAGTTCCTCACACTGGGTTCTAAGTTCCGCTACAGCGGCAGAACTCAGGCTCAGACCAGACGGGCCAGTTCCCAGATCGTCCGCCCAGCGCCGTACTTCGAGCGTTCGACCAGCAAGCGCTACACGATGTCACGGAGTCTGGATGGAGGTTTGTTTGCTTTTGTTTCTCTTTCCAAGTGCATTATGGGATGAGCTTATTTAGTTACAGCATGATCTTGGCAAGGATTATCTATCTATCTATCTATCTATCTATCTATCTATCTATCTATCTATCTATCTATCTATCTATCTATCTATCTATCTATCTATCTATCTATCTATCTATCTATCTATCTATCTATCTATCTACAGTATCTGTCTGTATGTTTGTCTACTGTCTGTATGTATGAGTGTCTGAATGTTTGTCTGCTTTCTGTCTGTCGTCTGTCTGCCTGCTGTCTGTCATTTGTCTGTCTGTCTGTCTGTCTGTCTGTCTGAGTGTCTGAATGTTTGTCTGCTTTCTGTCTGTCTGTCGTCTGTCTGCCTGCTGTCTGTCATTTGTCTGTCTGTCTGTCTGTCTGTCTGAGTGTCTGAATGTTTGTCTGCTTTCTGTCTGTCTGTCTGTCTGTCGTTTGTCTGCTGTCTGTCTGTCGTTTGCTCTGTCTGTCTATCGTTTGCTCTGTCTGTCTGTCTGTCGTTTGTCTGCCTGCTGTCTGTCGTTTGTCTGCCTGCTGTCTGTCGTTTGTCTGCTGTCTGTCTGTCGTTTGCTCTGTCTGTTTGTCGTTTGTCTGCTGTCTGTCTGTATGTCATTTGTCTGCTGTCTGTCTGTCGTTTGTCTGCCTGCTGTCTGTCATTTGTCTGCTGTCTGTCTGTTGTTTGCTCTGTCTGTCTGTCGTTTGTCTGCTGTCTGTCTGTCGTTTGCTCTGTCTGTCTGTCGTTTGTCTGCTGTCTGTCTGTCTGTCTGCCTGCTGTCTGTCGTTTGTCTGCTGTCTGTCTGTCGTTTGCTCTGTCTGTCTGTCGTTTGTCTGCTGTCTGTCTGTTGTTTGTCTGCCTGCTGTCTGTCATTTGTCTGCTGTCTGTCTGTTGTTTGCTCTGTCTGTCTGTCGTTTGTCTGCTGTCTGTCTGTCGTTTGCTCTGTCTGTCTGTCGTCTGTCTGCTGTCTGTCTGTCTGTCATTTGTCTGCTGTCTGTCTGTCTGTCGTTTGTCTGTTGTCTGTCTGTCTGTCTGTCTAATGATATATAGTTGTTGTGATATCAAATGGCTCATGTTTGTCTGTTGTTCGTCTGACATCATCTCATTGAGTCTCGCTGGAGTTTGAGTGTCTGTCGTCTGCTTTGCTGGACTTCCTGTTTGCTCTCCTCATCCTCAGTATCAGTCATTAGCAGACGTCTGTTTTCTCTGAACAGCCTGGCTTTATTTTCTCTTCCCTTATGAAAGAGTTTTCAGACAGAAGCGAGGCTCACGGCAGGACAGGGATTTTTGGCTCATTAACCTGTAATCTCGGCTCCTGAGGCCTGGAACGCATTTGTTTCATTTCCTGCTTCTGGTTTAATTGGAGAATTTCTGTTGTGTTGCAGCATAAAGCCGGCGGTCTCAGAGCGCATTACTGCACTGCGCTGCACGTGAATACTAACACACATGATTCACAGAATGAATGGATGTGTTCAGTGTAGAGAGTGTGCTGCATCTTTAATTATCTCTTCTCGTTACACGTCTGATTAAATTAATCAAACATTATCATGATGGGTTTCTATACTTAAGGTAGAAAGATAATAATGGAATTCTCTCTATCTGTGGTTCCTCTGAACATCCACTAAAAAGCACTCCCCCGATTCAAACCAGTATCATTTTAGTATCATTGAGATGCTATTATATTTTTAAAAATGTTTTGAATTAGTTTTATTTTTGTATTTCATTTTAAGTTTGATTAAAGTTTTAGGAATTTTGTTGTTTTTGTCATTTAAATTATTATTATTCTTTTTTTTTAAAATATGTCTATATAATTTTATACATTTTTCAGTTTTAGTTATTTTGTGCAGCAGTTGTTATAAGTTATAAGTTATAATAAAATGACATTTTGCTTTGGCAACTAGCTGAAATAAAATAATTTTCTAAAATTTTTCAGTTAACATTTAGTTTATTTAAAACTTTTTTATGGGTGTAGTTTTAGCTTACTATACTAACCCTGATTCCAACACATTGAGACTTCACACATAATGAAGAAACGTAACGTTAGTGAAGAGAAACGATGCTGTAGATACAGACACTGATGAAAGACATTCAGACTTTTATAAATGTGACTGAGGTAAATAGACACTTTCAGAGGTTAATGTATGTTTCTGCGTGTGATCTAGTCTGACGTGTGCATTAGTGTCTGTGATGCTGTGTTTGCTCAGATGTGTGTGTGTGTGAATCTCCTCAGCTCAGCGGACGCCAATCAACACAGCGACAGTCAATGTAAATGGCACTAGACCAACAGGTAGAGACGTTTCTCTGTATCCCTGATGCTTGTAGATACAGAAGCCTCTCCGTCTGCTTGTTTGACCCTGATAGTTTGAGGTTGCGTGTGCATGCGGCAGGCATGCGCTGGTGCTCTAGCGCGCTTCTGCTTCAGACGCCTTTGATTTTGCACATGCTGTGGCTGCGTCAGTGTTGTTTTACAATCATTGAGATACTAATAGTTTTTATTAATATTTTAAATTAGTTTTTTTAAATTATATATTTCATGTTTTCATTTTTATCCTAGTTAAAGTTTTAGTAATTTTGTTGTTTTTGACATTTCTATTATTATTATTATTATTATTATTATTATTTTATATATGTTGATGTAGTTTTATTAATTTTATTTCAGTTTTAGTTATTATCCTGTTTAAAATAAATGAAAATGAGAAATGTTGCTTTGGCAACTAGCTGAAATAATGTTTTATTTTATTTGATTAAATTACTTTATTTTTTATAATGGTTTAATAAGATTAGTTCATCTTTTATACTAATAATAATTATTGTATATTCATAATTATTTTATTAATAATTTTTAGATGATTTTTAATTGTTTCTTTATTATTTTATTAATAATATTTTATTAGTAATTTTATTTAGTGATTTTATTTCAGTTAGTAACTTTAATAACCCTGGTCTGTCCCTGTCGGATGGCTGTGTTTGAGAATGTCTCTAACAGTCTAACAGCCGAAGTGTTTCTTCTTTCTGGGTTTTATGAGTCTGTATCTCTTCTCACTGAAACATTATTACGTGTGCATCATTGTTCTGTTTTATTGACTGATACAAAGTTCAATATTACAGCCAGAAATGAGGAAAACTAGCACTGCATCACTTAACCAGCATCATGTTCAGACTCAGTTCTTCTGTAGAAATCACTCAATATTGTACCGCGGTACAATCATCAGTAATTATAGCTTCTTTAGAGCTTTTAGAGAAACAAACTGCAAATCACAATGAATCCATCACGATCACGCCCTAGACCAGTTACAATGAGTTCTTTTGTAAACTTTGTGTGAAAAATTGCCTTTACAAACTTCCAGAAGTTAAAAGCACCATATCCAAAAACATTGCATGTATATTCCCTGAGCTCTGCTTAGATTAGATTAGATCCAGCTTTATTGTCATTGTGCGGAGTATAAGAACAGAGACAGTGAAATGCAGCAGTGCAAGGGTTTATTGCACCAGAAACAGTCATTTAATTTTTCTTTGATCGTTACCCAGCTTCTCTTTGATGATTATAAATAAACTTGTTCTCATAAACGACCTCTGTAATGACTGACTAACCTCTTCACATGTAACTGAATGGACATACTTGCTGTGTTCACACGTGTGTGTGTGTGTGTGTGTGTGTTTGCTGCCATTATGAACTAATGAGCTCATGCTTATGACATCACAACCATGAAGATTCATGATTTCCTATTAGTTTAGTTGATTAAATGTGTTTTCTTAGTGCATTGAAGTATTTTGTTTCGGAGAACAAAAATCTGGATTTATAAACGATATATAATGCTGTAGTTGATGAACTGCACTCTTCAATCAACTGAACTAAAGGCATTGATGGATCCATGAGGAACATTTAACAGCCATAGAATCTTTCTATTGATCAAAAGGTTCTTTAGATTATTAAAAAGTTCATTACATTAAGAAAAAATGGTTCTTTTAAGATCTGTTTAAAGAAAGATTTTTTGTTGAATCAAAAATCACAGCAAAAGCATCCTTTAGGAACCATTATTTTTAACAATGTGTGTAAGTAATATTATATTTTAAGTAAACAATCAAAGGCAATAGTAAAGATGCAGAATAAAATAATTCTGCAGTCTTAATTCAGTGATATAATGCAGGCAGTGTTTGTTGTAGTGAATGCAGATGCAGCACTGATGTCTGTGTGTGTGTGTGTGTGTGTGTGTGTAGAGATGGGTACGGCCTTGTACGGCGCGGCCAAAGGCATTGCTATGAGTGACCTCATCACCACGGTAACGCCGGAGAAGAAAGTCGAGGAGACGCGTGAGGAGGAGCGTGAGGAGACTCAACCGGTGCTGGTGGAGAGTGTGTCGGTGCTGGAGGAAGAGGACGAGAGTACGAAAGCCACGGAACCATCGCTGCCGAGCCCACTGACACCGGCCCGACAGGACACACGGGTAAACAAACACTAACTAACGCTAACTAACCCACCACACGGGTAAACAAACACTAACTAACGCTAACTAACCCACCACACGGGTAAACAATCACTAACTAACGCTAACTAACCCACCGACACCAGCCCGACAGGACACAGGTAAACTAACACTAACTAATGCTAACTAACCCACCAACACGGGCCAGACAGGACACATGGGTAAACTAACCCTAACTAACACTAACTAACCCACCGACACCGGCCCGACAGGACACATGGGTAAACAAGCACTAACTAACCCACCACATGGGTAAACAATCACTAACTAACGCTAACTAACCCACCGACACCAGCCCGACAGGACACACGGGTAAACTAACCCTAACTAATGCTAACTAATCCACCAACACCGGCCCGACAGGACACACGGGTAAACACACACTAACTAATGCTAACTAACCCACCAACACGGGCCAGACAGGACACATGGGTAAACTAACCCTAACTAACACTAACTAACCCACCGACACCGGCCCAACAGGACACACGGGTAAACAAACCCTAACTAACACTAACTAACCCACCGACACTGGCCCGACAGGACACATGGGTAAACAAACACTAACTAACCCACCGACACTGGCCCGACAGGACATATGGGTAAACTAACCCTAACTAACACTAACTAACCCACCAACACCGGCCCAACAGGACACACGGGTAAACAAACCCTAACTAACACTAACTAACCCACCGACACTGGCCCGACAGGACACATGGGTAAACAAACCCTAACTAACACTAACTAACCCACCGACACTGGCCCGACAGGACACATGGGTAAACAAACACTAACTAACCCACCAACACCATTGGTTTACACGTGTAAACTAACCCTAACTAACCCACCAACACCGGCCAGACAGGACACATGGGTAAACAAACACTAACTAACCCACCAACACCATTGGTTTACACGTGTAAACTAACCCTAACTAACCCACCAACACGGGCCAGACAGGACACACGGGTAAACAAACCCTAACTAACACTAACTAACCCACCGACACTGGCCCGACAGGACACATGGGTAAACAAACACTAACTAACACTAACTAACCCACCGACACTGGCCCGACAGGACATATGGGTAAACTAACCCTAACTAACACTAACTAACCCACCAACACCGGCCCAACAGGACACACGGGTAAACAAACCCTAACTAACACTAACTAACCCACCGACACTGGCCCGACAGGACACATGGGTAAACAAACACTAACTAACCCACCAACACCATTGGTTTACACGTGTAAACTAACCTAACTAACCCACCGACATCGACCAGACAGGACACATGGGTAAACAAACACTAACTAACCCACCAACACCATTGGTTTACACGTGTAAACAAACACTAACTAACCCACCAACACCATTGGTTTACACGTGTAAACGAAACCTAACTAACCCACCAACACTGGCCAGACAGGACACATGGGTAAACAAACACTAACTAACCCACCAACACCATTGGTTTACACGTGTAAACTAACCCTAACTAACCCACCAACACCAGCCAGACAGGACACACGGGTAAGCTAACCCTAACTAACAGTTCTGCTTCTCTGTCTGTTCATGCTTTCACTGGATCAGACTGATTTCACAGACACTGCTATCGATGGAGATTTAACGGCCACCGAGGTTTGTGATCTGAGCTCGACTCTCATCTGATCTCTCTTCAGAGTCTTCAGTAAAAAACAGAATAATGACAGACGTGATCAGATCTGTGACGTCAGAAGCAGAAAAACAAGAATGCAATGAACGAGTGCTGTAATTAGATTGCTCATTAAGATACGGCAGGGCTGTTAATGTTCTTATTAAACTTTAATCTGATAATGACTAATAATCATAATTGTTTTTCTAGAGATGGAAACATTAAGCCTGTGATGTTAATGAGTTTAGCCTCCTGTTGATCCCAAACGTCTCATTCCTTCATATCAGCGTTTACTCTCATGTGGCATAATTTCACATGCTTTTGTGTCTCTTGTGCAGTCGGATCAGGAGGACGAATCTGAAGCAAAGACGCAGGTAAGATTCAACAGTCTGTACTTAAAAATGAAAACACTTTTAGTTTTATGCACTTACACTCTGTAAATATGATTTTTCAAAGTTGTAAATAAAGATTATTAGAGTATGTTTTAAAAGAAAACACTATTTTAGCCTTTCTACTTCGGTACTTGCCATTTATTTGAAACTATTTGTGAAATTTACTAGTGATTTCTGACTGAAAATTAAAAAATAAATAAATCCATACCAATTTTTTTAGTGTACATTGATTAAAAAAAAGGTGTAGAAACAATTTTCACTCAGAAATAACTAGTAAATTTCACAAATAATTAAATAAAATAATCAGCAAGTACCACACTGAATTAAATGTGAATTTTTTTAATGGTATTTTCATACTTTTATTAACCTTTTTATTGATCGTTTTATAAAAATAATATTTTTATTAATAATAGTAATATTATAATTTATAAAAATTGATATAAATATATGAAATAAATACGGTATATAAAATATTTATAAAAAATTATATTTAAAAAATTTACAAGTTTAACCTTTTTTCATTGTAGTCAACCCAGTGATCTGAATCTGTCTATAGAGTGAATACAGTCACTGTGTGTGATATATATTCGCAATATAACTCAACCTCTCATTCCTTGTGTCTTATTTTTAATCTGTATAGTGTTGAACCATATATATATACTGGATGTGTCTGAGCGTTTCCTGACAGACACTGAGAGAGTGTGAGATGTGTGTGTTGCTGCTGGTGTGTTTTACACAAAGACACACGAGACTGAATGAATCTGTGTTTCTTCAGCCCAGTTTCATCAGGCGAATTAAAGGAGAGAATGTGTTTGTGAGACACAGTAAGCTGATGTTAGAGGTTGGTAAGGAATGGATGTGTTTAGTCATGCTGCTGCTGTGTTCATGTCTGTGCTTTATCCCAGCAGCACTCATGTGTGCTTGTGTGTGTTTGCAGTGGCAGTGAAGCTGATTTACTCACTGAAAATGAATTTTATACCTTGTGTGATTAGCTCCCTGTGTTTGCAGTGCGTGTGCAGTTGAGCAGAGAGCGTGTGTGTTTTATGCATGTCAGTTAATTGTTTCCATACAATGCTTTGATTGCATTTAATTAGTTTCATGAGGCAAATTAACGGAGAGAGTCTGTTTCTCAGAACATTTTACAGAAGTTTATAACGAATCATCTCCGTGGGATTTAAGTGCATGAGATTCTCGTAAGTTACTGAAGACATGCAAGTAATTTATTGATAAAGGAGTTTATTTTGAGTGCTCGTTGAGGATTGTTTGTTGTATTTCCACTGGTTCTAATCTGGTTAACCCTTTGCTGCTGTTTGGTCATTTTGGACCGGAAAATCTTACGTTGAACTTTTTGAATTTTTTATTTGCTTTACTGGAATGGTACGAAAGTTGGTCAAGTTTTTGGCACTTGTGAACACACACACACACCAAAACAAAAATCATGGACATGATTTGAAAAGGTGAAATGGTCCTGAAAAAATAGATATACTTGTACTGTTCACAGTCAAAAATGGTCGCGTTGGAAGCGAATGGGAAATGTAAGCGTTTGGTACTGCGTCCAAACAAAATCAGACTGAAAGTGATGAACTGCCTTTAACTGGAAACTGAGTGTTTACTGTTTTGCATTATTGACACACTGTTTTCCTGTTTAATACTGTAAAGCTGCTTTGACACAATCTGTCTTGTTAAAAGCACTGAATAAATGTGACTTGACTTGTTGTTGTGTTTGTTCAGGAGATCGAGCGAACGCCAGACGAGCTGCTGAAGCATCAGACCAACATCAGCGAGCTGAAGCGGACGTTCCTGGAGGGAGAACCGGACCGGACGGGTCTGACCGAGTGGGAGAAGCGTCTGTCCTCGTCTCCGCTGCGATCGCCGCGTCTGGACGAAGCGCCCATGATCGAGCCGCTGGAGCCGGACGAGGTGAGATCCACGTCTCCTCGAGCCCATGTGGGCGACTTTAAACCAGACGCTGCTGTAATTATGGCTGTTTGTTAAAAGATGCCGTTCTTTGAAAGGGTTCTGAATGCAGCCGTTTCAGACGAGAGCGACAAACCATTTGCCGTCGACAGAAAGCCTCTTATTTCTTTATTGATTTTGTTTTTCCGCTGCAGAAACACTCACGGTTCTGGCGTTTAGCTGCTCTAAGCACTTCAGATCAGAGAAAATCATTATGTGCCGCTTACATAAAACCAAACAGAGGGAAAGATGGGAAAAATCCTGTCCTTAATCAGGATCTGTGTGCTGCGTTTCTGAAGAATTATCTCAACATCCTTCTGAATTGAGAATAATTATTTTTATAATACTTGTTTTCAGAGAAAGAAATTTTAGAAAATACATTTTGTGAGATTTATATTATATATATATATTATAAATGTATATTATAAACATCACATTTATTTATTCATTTATTTATTTAAAATATGTATGTATTTTATACTTATATATTTATTTTTGTGTATTATGTTTAACTTTTTCAGTTTATGTTTCATTAATATAGAAATTCTTTTATGTATTATATTATATTAGAAATTCTTTTATATATTATATTTTCCATATATAAATCTCTCAAAAATATTTCTTCATTTATTGCATTTTTGTAGTACTTCTATGATGATCAGAACTCCTTGCTATGACTTTTTATAATCATTTATTATTAAAGAAATAGTGTGTGTGTGTGTGTGTGTGTGTGTGTAGGAAATTAAAGAATAAAATACATTTTAGAGATTAATATCAAATATAAACCTCACATTTATTTATTTAATTTTTACATTTATTTTTGATCAAAACTACTTGCCATGATTTTTTAAAATTAATTATTATTAAAATAATTAGACATGTGATGTGGTCTGGGTCTTCAACAAAACCACAAAATCTCAGAAAACAAAGCTAATATCTTAAGTCATTTTGCTTCTCAAGTAAATGTATCTTGTTTCAAGAATGTTTAGATATTTTTAATGTAAAACAAGACAAAAATACTAAATAGAAAAAGTGCAGTGTAGGGGTGTCCCCGACTAAGGATTTTCATAGTTGAATCGGAATTTTTTTACAATAGTGCTCTCATTATAACGTTATGTATATGATCATAGTTATAACGTTCTGCATTTCTGTTTAGAGCTGCGTGCGCTGAAGATGGCCAGAATGAATGAAGCATATGATAGCAGGTTTTTAATCGATGGATTTAACTCGTTTATCTCACATAGAATGCGCTTCGTTATTTATATAACATAACGTTAATATTACGACTTATAGGCTATCTGCACAAAATGCCCCGAATGCACATGAACGCGTCTGCGCGGCTCTGAATGAACTCTTTTGTGGACGCGTTCTTCACGCAATAACATGCAGAAACACAACTAAACACTAAAAAAATAACAGCGTTTTATTATAATAGTGTTCTCATTATAATGCTATGTATATGACAGTCCCAGTCATAGTTATTAATATTCTGCATTGTTGTTCTGCTCGCACCGCGCACTGAAGAGATAATCACCGTATGCGTTTTACTGCAGCGTAACTCAACCAAATGCATCTTATATGAGATAAATAATATATACACAATATAAATGAACCGACTGAAATGTTTTGAAATCACTTGTTGTACCCTACCTGATCGAGAGAAAAAAAGTCGATTTGAGTCTTTAAAGATTTAAATCCCTGCCGCCAAGATGCTCCTCTGTCGGTGACGGATTAGAAAGCGAAACTTTAATCTATAGGGGAAGTTGGATTTATTCACGCACGTTAAAATATTTATTTAAAGCTTATTTCTTATTTCTTAGTCGTGGCCTAATGGTTAGGGAGTCGTTGTGGCTTGTAACCTGAAGGTTGTCGGTTCGATTCTCGAGCCGGCAGGAATTGAAGGTGGGGATTGTGAATGAACAGCACTCTCTCCACCTTCGATACCATGACTAAGGTGCCCTTGAGCAAGGCACCGAACCCCTAATTGCTCCCCGGGTGCTGGAGCAAGGCTGCCCACTGCTCCGGGTGTGTGTCACTGTGTGTGTGTGCATTTGTTCACTACTCACTGCTGTGCACTTGGATGGGTTAAATGCAGAATGTTCTGTTAAATGCAGAACAATATGTCACGACTTAACTTAAGTTAACTTAAAAGCGGCGTCCCTTCCTCCCGTCTTGTTGCCGTTTTTTGTTTTCCCGTTTTCTCCCTCTCCGCGGCTATGGAAACCGCCGCTCGGTTCTCCTGGCCTGCCGAGATCTCCCGCTGGTGGAGTATGCGCGGGAGTTCTGCGGGCTCGCCGTGTGTACGGCGCTGGATGATCCAGTCAAGCCCGCCGCCCGCCACTGACACAAGCCCACCGGCTGTTTCATTCACCCCCAACCGACAGAGGAGATGAGATGGAAAAGACTGCTAGCAGCCGTCATCCTCACCTCTGAATCGGCTCCAGCCCCAGAGCTCGCACCAGTGTCGGCTCCAGCCCCGAAGTTCGCTCCAGTGTCGGCTCCAGCCCCGGAGTTCCCTCAATGTTGGCTCCAGCCCCGGAGTTCGCTCCAATGTCGGCTCCAGCCCCGGAGTTCGCTCCAATGTCGGCTCCAGCCCCGGAGTTCGCTCCAGTGTCGGCTCCAGCCCCGGAGTTCCCTCCAATGTTGGCTCCAGCCCGGAGTTCGCTCCCGTGTCGGCTCCAGCCCCGGAGTTCGCTCCCGTGTCGGCTCCAGCCCCGGAGTTCGCTCCCGTGTCGGCTCCAGCCCCGGAGTTCGCTCCCGTGTCGGCTCCAGCCCCAGAGAGCGCCCTCAAGTGCCTGCTCCTCCAGAGCACCATCCTGTTCCCGCGTCCGAGTCTATTATTTTTTGGAGGGGGGGGACCCGCAATGGCCTCCCGAGTCTCCTGACCCGCCATGGCCTCCCGAATTCCCTGCTTTGCCGTCGGTCCTGGAACACCCACCCCTCCTCCCCGTTGGATGTTGTACGGCACAAGACGCGCCTTCCTGGGAGGGGGGAGTAAATGTCAGTCCTGTGTCCCCGTGTCCTGTGTTTTTCTCCCCATTGTGCCTTCCCTGCCCTAGTTTTCTCCCTCCATGTCCATATTTGGTTTTCCTGTTCTCGTTTGGTTCTATTGGTTTCAGCTGTGTTCTATTAATTATCTAATTTACTCCCAGTACTTAAGCCCTGTGTTTCCCTGTCTCCAGCGTCCGGTGTTATACATCTGTTCCCCGTGCTACGTGTGAGTTCCTGCCTGTCTGTTTGTCTTTATTTGGATGAATAAAGATTGTTCCTTGTAACTTCTCTGGCGTCTCCTCGCTCCCTCGTTCCTACACAGCATCAGCAACCGAATTGTGACAAGTTCAGCTCCATCATTTTGACTGTTTTTTTAATGTCTGTTGCTTTAGGTCAAACAGGAAGCAGCGGTGGAGATACAGGAAGTGGCCGCAGCAGCTGTGGAGCCGCAGGAAGAGAAGGTTGATGTGGTAGGTGATCCATTCCTCCTATGATCTCTGAGCTCCTCATCAGATGCTCATAATCATGATGAACGCATTGCAAAAAGATTTTCTTACTTAGTATTTTTGTCTTGTTTTCTAGTACAAATATCTAAACATTCTTGAATCAAGATGCATTTACCTGAAATCAAAATGTTGTTAGTTTTTGCTTAAAACGAGCAAAAATATCTGCCAGTGGAGCAAGAAAAATGATCTTGTTTAGCCTTTGAATTAAGATTATTTTTCTTACCCCGTTGGCAGATATTTTTGCTTGTTTTAAGCAAAAACTAACAACATTTTGATCATTTTTTTTATAGAAAACAAGACATAAAATCTTAAGTCATTTTACCTGTCAAGTAAATGCATCTTGATTCAAGAATGTTTAGATATTTGTACTAGAAAACGAGACAAAAATACTAAGTTTGCAGTGTGATGTGTGTCATTGAGCTCAACAGTGTCCATCTGTCTGTCTGTCTTCATGGATCAGGCGTGACTAACCGTGCTTTTCCTCCAGTCTGCTAACATGATCTTTGTGTGTTACATGTAGGAGTCTGATGGGTGGGTCATTATAAACAAGGTTCCTCCATTTGAACCAGATAAACTTCCTCCAGTCGAAGCAGAAACGGTTTCTCATAAGATACCAGAGAAGGTTTCTACCATAGTACAAGAACAACATCCTCCAGTTGAGCCAAAAAAACCCTCATCCATCGTATCTGAAGAGCTTCCTCCAGAGAAAATTCCTTCTAAGATTCCAGAAAAGGTTCCTACCATAGTACAGGAGACATTTCCTCCAGAAAAACCTTCTTTGATTGTATCTGAGGAGGTTTCTCCAGAGAAAACTTCTCCGAAGGTACCAGAAAAGGTTTCTACAACAATACAAGAAAAGTTTCCTGCAGAAAAACAATTTTCCGTCGTATCTGAAGAGCTTTCTCCAGAGAAAACTTCTCCGAAGGTACCAGAAAAGGTTTCTACAACTATACAAGAAAAGTTTCCTGCAGAAAAACAATTTTCCGTTGTATCTGAAGAGCTTTCTCCAGAGAAAACTTCTCCGAAGGTACCAGAAAAGGTTTCTACAACAATACAAGAAAGGTTTCCTCCAGAAAAACAATTTTCCGTCGTATCTGAAGGGGTTTCTCCAAGGAAAACTCCTTCTAAGATACCTGTAAAGGTTTCTATCATAGTACAGGAGACATTTCCTCCAGAAAAACCTTCTTTGATTGTATCTGAAGAGGTTTCTCCGAAGAAAATTCCTCCAAAGGTACCAGAAAAGGTTTCTACGGTGGTCCACGGAAAGGTTGAACCCATAAAGGTTCCTTCTGTTGGTTCTTCAGAGGATGTTCCTCCTAAAGTACCACCAAAAGTCCCTCCGAAGGTTCCAGAGAAGAAACACATCGCCAGCTACAGATTCATATCCGCCTCGAGCACGGCGTCGTCCGGTGAACCTCCAGAAGATAAACTCACCGGATCTCAAGAGGGTTTGCAGATCAGCAGATCTTATGAGTCCAGTAAGATGCGTCTCCGCTCTCCACTCCGATCTCCGGCGGATCTCAGCAGAACGTCTCCCACGGCTCGAGTGGTAGGATTTCTCCACATCTCGCTTCTCCTCAGCCTGGCTTTGAAATCTCAGACAAACTCCGAAGCCAGAGCTCCACACGCGCTCCTGATTTGAGTTCAGTTGTTTTGGTCTGACACAAATCCCTCCGGCTGGATTTTGCTGTCGCTGTTTGTTGTTTTGAGGCTCTTCCCACCGACCCTGAGAGCAGGAGCCCGTTTTCGTCATTGTTTTGGAGAATGCCGCTGCTTTGCTTTAGTCACGACTGAGGAACGGCAGCATCTTTGTTTTGCGCTCTGGCTGCTGCTGCTGGATATGAGGGTTTATTCATAAGAGAGTCTCTTTTATCTTCAGAGATCACAAGTCAAACTGCTGCAGAAGGTCTTCATTATAAACTAACTTCAAGCTTTTAAAACTTTTTAAAATATTCTGGTCTAGCTTTATCGAGTCAACTTCAAAGTTTGTCGCGATTTTCTGGTCTAGCTTTATCACGTCAACTTCAAAGTTTGTCGCGATATTCTGGTCTAGCTTTATCGAGTCAACTTCAAAGTTTGTCGCAATATTCTGGTCTAGCTTTATCACGTCAACTTCAAAGTTTGTCGCGATATTCTGGTCTAGCTTTATCGAGTCAACTTCAAAGTTTGTCGCAATATTCTGGTCTAGCTTTATCACGTCAACTTCAAAGTTTGTCGCAATATTCTGGTCTAGCTTTATCACGTCAACTTCAAAGTTTGTCGCAATATTCTGGTCTAGTTTTATCACATCAACTTCAAAGTTTGTCGCAATATTCTGGTCTAGCTTTATCACGTCAACTTCAAAGTTTGTCGCAATATTCTGGTCTAGCTTTATCACGTCAACTTCAAAGTTTGTCGCGATATTCTGCTCTAGCTTTATCACATCAACTTCAAAGTTTGTCGCAATATTCTGCTCTAGCTTTATCAGTCAACTTCAAAGTTTGTCGCGATATTCTGGTCTAGCTTTATCGAGTCAACTTCAAAGTTTGTCGCAATATTCTGGTCTAGCTTTATCACGTCAACTTCAAAGTTTGTCGCAATATTCTGCTCTAGCTTTATCGAGTCAACTTCAAAGTTTGTCGCAATATTCTGGTCTAGCTTTATCAGTCAACTTCAAAGTTTGTCGCAATATTCTGGTCTAGCTTTATCGAGTCAACTTCAAAGTTTGTTGCAATATTCTGGTCTAGCTTTATCAGTCAACTTCAAAGTTTGTCGCAATATTCTGGTCTAGCTTTTATCGTCAACTTCAAAGTTTGTCGCAATATTCTGGTCTAGTTTTATCACATCAACTTCAAAGTTTGTCGCAATATTCTGCTCTAGCTTTTATCGTCAACTTCAAAGTTTGTCGCAATATTCTGGTCTAGCTTTATCACGTCAACTTCAAAGTTTGTCGCGATATTCTGCTCTAGCTTTATCGAGTCAACTTCAAAGTTTGTCGCAATATTCTGGTCTAGCTTTATCGAGTCAACTTCAAAGTTTGTCGCAATATTCTGGTCTAGCTTTATCACGTCAACTTCAAAGTTTGTCGCGATATTCTGGTCTAGCTTTATCGAGTCAACTTCAAAGTTTGTCGCAATATTCTGCTCTAGCTTTATCGAGTCAACTTCAAAGTTTGTCGCAATATTCTGCTCTAGCTTTATCACGTCAACTTCAAAGTTTGTCGCAATATTCTGGTCTAGCTTTATCACGTCAACTTCAAAGTTTGTCGCGATATTCTGCTCTAGCTTTATCGAGTCAACTTCAAAGTTTGTCGCGATATTCTGGTCTAGCTTTATCGAGTCAACTTCAAAGTTTGTCGCAATATTCTGCTCTAGCTTTATCGAGTCAACTTCAAAGTTTGTCGCAATATTCTGGTCTAGCTTTATCGAGTCAACTTCAAAGTTTGTCGCAATATTCTGGTCTAGCTTTATCACGTCAACTTCAAAGTTTGTCGCAATATTCTGGTCTAGCTTTATCACGCCAACTTCAAAGTTTGTCGCGATATTCTGGTCTAGTTTTATCGAGTCAACTTCAAAGTTTGTCGCAATATTCTGGTCTAGCTTTATCGAGTCAACTTCAAAGTTTGTCGCAATATTCTGCTCTAGCTTTATCACGTCAACTTCAAAGTTTGTCGCGATATTCTGGTCTAGCTTTATCACGTCAACTTCAAAGTTTGTCGCGATATTCTGCTCTAGCTTTATCGAGTCAACTTCAAAGTTTGTCGATATTCTGGTCTAGCTTTATCGAGTCAACTTCAAAGTTTGTCGCGATATTCTGCTCTAGCTTTATCGAGTCAACTTCAAAGTTTGTCGCGATATTCTGCTCTAGCTTTATCGAGTCAACTTCAAAGTTTGTCGCAATATTCTGGTCTAGTTTTATCGAGTCAACTTCAAAGTTTGTCGCAATATTCTGGTCTAGCTTTATCACGTCAACTTCAAAGTTTGTCGCAATATTCTGGTCTAGCTTTATCACGTCAACTTCAAAGTTTGTCGCAATATTCTGGTCTAGCTTTATCACGTCAACTTCAAAGTTTGTCGCGATATTCTGCTCTAGCTTTATCGAGTCAACTTCAAAGTTTGTCGCAATATTCTGGTCTAGCTTTATCGAGTCAACTTCAAAGTTTGTCGCAATATTCTGGTCTAGCTTTATCACGTCAACTTCAAAGTTTGTCGCGATATTCTGCTCTAGCTTTATCGAGTCAACTTCAAAGTTTGTCGCAATATTCTGCTCTAGCTTTATCGAGTCAACTTCAAAGTTTGTCGCAATATTCTGCTCTAGCTTTATCACGTCAACTTCAAAGTTTGTCGCAATATTCTGGTCTAGCTTTATCACGTCAACTTCAAAGTTTGTCGCGATATTCTGCTCTAGCTTTATCGAGTCAACTTCAAAGTTTGTCGCGATATTCTGCTCTAGCTTTATCGAGTCAACTTCAAAGTTTGTCGCAATATTCTGCTCTAGCTTTATCGAGTCAACTTCAAAGTTTGTCGCAATATTCTGGTCTAGTTTTATCGAGTCAACTTCAAAGTTTGTCGCAATATTCTGCTCTAGCTTTATCACGTCAACTTCAAAGTTTGTCGCAATATTCTGGTCTAGCTTTATCACGTCAACTTCAAAGTTTGTCGCAATATTCTGCTCTAGCTTTATCGAGTCAACTTCAAAGTTTGTCGCAATATTCTGGTCTAGCTTTATCGAGTCAACTTCAAAGTTTGTCGCAATATTCTGCTCTAGCTTTATCACGCCAACTTCAAAGTTTGTCGCGATATTCTGGTCTAGCTTTATCACGTCAACTTCAAAGTTTGTCGCGATATTCTGCTCTAGCTTTATCGAGTCAACTTCAAAGTTTGTCGCAATATTCTGGTCTAGCTTTATCGAGTCAACTTCAAAGTTTGTCGCGATATTCTGCTCTAGCTTTATCGAGTCAACTTCAAAGTTTGTCGCGATATTCTGCTCTAGCTTTATCAAGTCAACTTCAAAGTTTGTCGCAATATTCTGGTCTAGTTTTATCGAGTCAACTTCAAAGTTTGTCGCAATATTCTGGTCTAGCTTTATCACGTCAACTTCAAAGTTTGTCGCAATATTCTGGTCTAGCTTTATCAGTCAACTTCAAAGTTTGTCGCGATATTCTGCTCTAACTTTATCGAGTCAACTTCAAAGTTTGTCGCAATATTCTGGTCTAGCTTTATCGAGTCAACTTCAAAGTTTGTCGCAATATTCTGCTCTAGCTTTATCGAGTCAACTTCAAAGTTTGTCGCGATATTCTGCTCTAGCTTTATCGAGTCAACTTCAAAGTTTGTCGCGATATTCTGCTCTAACTTTATCGAGTCAACTTCAAAGTTTGTCGCGATATTCTGCTCTAGCTTTATCGAGTCAACTTCAAAGTTTGTCGCGATATTCTGCTCTAGCTTTATCGAGTCAACTTCAAAGTTTGTCGCGATATTCTGCTCTAGCTTTATCGAGTCAACTTCAAAGTTTGTCGCGATATTCTGCTCTAGCTTTATCGAGTCAACTTCAAAGTTTGTCGCGATTTTCTGGTCTAGCTTTATCACGTCAACTTCAAAGTTTGTCGCAATATTCTGGTCTAGCTTTATCACGTCAACTTCAAAGTTTGTCGCAATATTCTGGTCTAGCTTTATCGAGTCAACTTCAAAGTTTGTCAATATTCTGGTCTAGTTTTATCACATCAACTTCAAAGTTTGTCGCAATATTCTGGTCTAGTTTTATCACATCAACTTCAAAGTTTGTCGCGATATTCTGGTCTAGCTTTATCGAGTCAACTTCAAAGTTTGTCGCAATATTCTGCTCTAGATTTATCGAGTCAACTTCAAAGTTTGTCGCAATATTCTGGTCTAGTTTTATCACATCAACTTCAAAGTTTGTCGCAATATTCTGGTCTAGTTTTATCACATCAACTTCAAAGTTTGTCGCGATATTCTGGTCTAGTTTTATCACATCAACTTCAAAGTTTGTCGCAATATTCTGGTCTAGTTTTATCACATCAACTTCAAAGTTTGTCGCGATATTCTGGTCTAGTTTTATCACATCAACTTCAAAGTTTGTCGCAATATTCTGGTCTAGTTTTATCACATCAACTTCAAAGTTTGTCGCGATATTCTGGTCTAGTTTTATCACATCAACTTCAAAGTTTGTCGCGATATTCTGGTCTAGCTTTATCGAGTCAACTTCAAAGTTTGTCGCAATATTCTGGTCTAGTTTTATCGAGTCAACTTCAAAGTTTGTCGCAATATTCTGGTCTAGTTTTATCACATCAACTTCAAAGTTTGTCGCAATATTCTGGTCTAGTTTTATCACATCAACTTCAAAGTTTGTCGCGATATTCTGGTCTAGCTTTATCGAGTCAACTTCAAAGTTTGTCAATATTCTGGTCTAGCTTTATCGAGTCAACTTCAAAGTTTGTCGCAATATTCTGGTCTAGCTTTATCGAGTCAACTTCAAAGTTTGTCGCGATATTCTGGTCTAGCTTTATCGAGTCAACTTCAAAGTTTGTCGCGATATTCTGGTCTAGCTTTATCGAGTCAACTTCAAAGTTTGTCGCAATATTCTGCTCTAGCTTTATCGAGTCAACTTCAAAGTTTGTCGCGATATTCTGGTCTGATAAACTGCTCTAGCTTTGGCTTGAGAAAGTCAGACCAGAATGTTTTTGAAAATTTTAAAAGCTTGAAGGAGTTTTAAGTTTTAAGTAGTTTTAAAGATTTAATGTTTTGAAGACGATCAGTCTATTAGAAAAATTTAGAAGTCTATGGGATTTTATGGGATTTTTAATCTTAACTTTTATGAAAACCGTAAGTCCGATCAATTAGAAAAGAAATAGCACACTAAGTCAAAACAGTCTTGAATTTGGTGGTTGTAGAGTTAAAGCTCTAGGAGGAGATACAGTCAACAGATTTAGAATAATTATATTAAATTTAAATCACATTTCAGTAAGTTGGCTTTCTCAAGCCTTCATGTCCGATTTCATTCATCTCACTGCAAAAAAACAAGATTTTCTCACTTAGTATTTTTGACTTGTTTTCCAGTACAAATATCTGAACATCCTTAAATCAAGATACATTTACTTGAGAAGCATGATGACATTTGTAAATATATATATATTATATTATATATAATATAAAATAAATAAATAAATAAAAAACAAGTGATTTTTTTTTTGACTCCACTGTAAATGTATCTAGATTGAAGAATGATTAAATATTTGCACTTGAAAACAAGACAAAAGTACTAAATAAGAAAATAATTTTTTGCAGTGCTTATCTTTTATCTTCTATTCTATTATAGTCAATATTATTTTAGTTGTCTGCTAATAATTTCTCATCAGTTGTGCTGTTTACAAATGCAGCATTTAGTTTATTTAGTCCTTTAATTATTTATTATTCAAGAGTCTGGTGTAAAAACATTCATCACACTGGTTTAAGTTTTGTCCTTTAGCGCCACCAGCAGGTCAGATTGTGCTGCTGCAGTGTGTTTGGTGACGACGCCACCTGCTGGTCTTTTACAGGACAAATATGCAAGAGAAGGGAAAAATATTTAAAAATTAAAATGTGAAAAAAACAAAAACATAATAAATAGGCATATACACTACCAGTCAAAAGTTTTTGAACAGTAAGATTTTATTAAAGATTTTTAAAGAAGTCCCTTCTGCTCATTTATTTGATCCAAAGTACAGAAAAAACAGTAATATTGTGAAATATTTGTAATATTTAAAATAGCTGTTTTCTATGTGAATATCTGTTAAAATGTCATTTATTCCTGTGTTTTTTCAGCATCATTACTGCAGTCTTCAGTGTCACATGATCTTCAGAAATCATTCTAATATGCTGATTTGCTGCTCAACAAACATTTCTGATTATTATTATCATCAATATTTAAAACAGTTGAGTAAATTTTTTTCAGGATTCTTTGATGAATAGAAAGATCCAAAGATCAGCATTTATTTTATATAAAAAGCTTTTGTAACATTATACACTATATACATCTGTGTCCCTGCAGCACAAAAGCAGTCATAAGCAGCAGCTATATCTGTAGCAATAGACAACAATACATTGTATGGGTTAAAATTATACATTTTTCTTTTATGCCAAAAATCATTAGGATATTAAGTAAAGATCATGTTCCATGAAGATATTTTGTACATTTCCTACCGTAAATATATCAAAACTTCATTTTTGATTAGTAATATGCATTGCTAAGAACTTCATTTGAACAACTTTAAAGATGATTTTCTCAATATTTAGATTGTTTTGCACCCTCAGATTCCAGATTTTCAAATAGTTGTATCTCAGACAAATATTGTCCAACAAACCATACATCAATGGAAAGATTATTTATTCAGCTTTCATATGATGCATAAATCTCAATTTCGAAAAATTAACACTTAAGACTGGTTTTGTCGTCCAGGGTCACACATATACACTATATAAGAAATGAATACTTTTATTTAGCAAGGATGCTTTAAATTGATCAGAAGTGATGATAAAGACATTTATAATGTTACAAAAGATTTCTATTTCAGATAAATGCTGTTCTTCTGAACTTTCTATTCATCAAAGAAACCTGAAAAAAATCCACTCAGCTGTTTTCAACATAATAATAATAATAATAATAATAATAAATGTTTTTTTGAGCAGCAAATCAGAATATTAGAATGATTTCTGAAAGATCTTGTGACTGGAGTAATGAAGCTAAAAAAAATCAGCTTTGAAATCACAGGAATAAATTACTCTTTATAAAAGGGAGCAATCTTTGTTTTAAAATTGGCTTCAGACGCAGACTAATAAAACTTAATAAATCTGCTGGTGAAGCACCAAACAAGAAGTAAAGTTGTGTTCCTGCAGCACTTCTGCAAATTAACAGCATTCTGTAGGCATCGATCCATCAGCTCGGTGTTAGCGCCACCTACTGGACATCATCGTAACCTTCGAGCTGCTGAAATCCTTCTCTGACCAAACCAGTCCGCTCACTCTCACCGTTTGCATGTCACTGGTGTGTTTGGCTCAGAACTGATTCATGCAGCTGTGTTTCCAGGCTTTAGGTGAGGCAGCTCTGATCTTAAGTTGAAAAATGCATTTTTTTTTAAATAATTGCATTCATTTGATTTCTCTTGAAAATTATAACGTGAGTTCTTTGCACGATGCATATACAGTGCAGCAGGTGTTCTCTTATGAATAAGCCCTAAATGAGGCCCTTCACTCCCTGAATGACCCAGAATGCTCTTGTGTGTGTGTGTGTGTGTGTGTGTGTGTATGTGTGTGTGTGTGTGTGTGTGTGTGTGTTTAATGCTGTGTGTCTCTCTGTGTTCAGCCTAAGCCCAGTTTTGATGAGATGTCTCCTGAGCTCACGGCGCTCTTGCAGTCCACTCGCAGCTGGACTCCGTCTGCGTCTGCGTCTGCGTCTGCGTCTCCCGCTCCGATCGCGCAGACGGTCGTGGTACACAAGGTGCAGCTCTGAAGAAACTCTAGAAATGCGTCTGTCCTCGATCAGACTTGTGTCTGTCAGACATCATATCATTTCAGCTCATCTCTCATCTCTGCTCTGATTATGACAAATCATTTGTAAAGATCTATTCCTTCATTTGGTCTCGAGACTTGTTTTCAGAGACGGAAAAAGGACTTCTTATGTTTTAGTCAAACACCTCAGAGATGCTTCTCTGTAAAGCGGATTTAGATCAGTATTGATTGTGAAAAGCAGTGTTGGACTTGAGCAGTGCTGATATTATGCTTAGTATTTTTGTCTTGTTTTGTATTTTGTATTTGTTTTTTCCAGTATAAATATCTAAATATTCTTAAATCAAGATACTTTTAGTGGCGAAGCATAATTACTTAAGATATTACATCTCGATTTGTGGAAGATTTAGTAACATGAGTTTATGCTTAAAACAATGAAAAAAATCTATCAGAAAAATCAACTTAATTCAAATGGAAAAGAAGATTATTTTTCTTACTCCATGGGCAGATATTTTTTATGACCATAAACCTGCTTAAATTTGATCATTTTATTTCAGAAAACAAGTATGAATATCTTATGTCATTTTGCTTTTTAAGCTGATGTATCTTGATTTAGGAAAGTTTAGATATTAATAACGGAAAAGTACATTTATTATATAAATAATAAAAAACTAAAGATTTTTTTTTTAATTCCATTGTTTTAAATGAAGCTAAAAAATAAAATAAAATATAACTATTTGTTGAAAATAAAAGAAGTAAAAGAGTTATTAAAAAACTGAAATAAAAACAAATGAAAGCAAAATATAAATATATATAAAAAAAACTACTTGAAAATGAAAATATAAAAATAAAAGCAACTTCAAAATATTAATAAATGCGATAATAGTAGTATAGTAATAGAAGTTTGGCCGTTCAGTCAAATGAGCCAATCACATTATCGTTGAAGAGTTTAATTTAAAGCTAATGAAGTTAAATTAATGCTGTGATTGTTGGTTATTGTAGCGTGATCTCAGTGAATAGTTCTTGAGATGTTACTTCATCTCAATTCAAACAAACAAAGCTGTTCACTGCAAAACATTTTTGTCTTGTTTCCAGCCCAGATAATTAAAATGAAGGATTATTTTGTAACAAGCAAAATAATCTTGTTTTCTGTTTGAAATTAATAATACGTTTTATTTATATAGCGCCTTTCCAGAGCTCAAGGACACTTTACAATAAACATCAGAAATGGGAGGAAAACATCGAACAATAAACAGAAAGAAAACAACATCAGAAATCCAAAGAGTAATATACAACATAAAACAAGTAAACAGAAGTTAACTAAGAAAGATAACATTCTGAAAACAAGTGAGTTTTGAGCAGCGATTTGAATTCAGACAGGCTATTGGCAAGACAGAGTGATCTGGGTAGAGAGTTCCATAATTTAGGGGCAACAACACTGAACGATCTGCCCCCCATGGAAGAGAGGCGATATCGAGGGATGGTGAGAAGGCGAGAATCAGAGGACCGCAATGAACGTGGTGGAGAATAGGGTGGAGCAGATTGCAGAGATAGTAAGGAGCCAGACCATTCAAGGCTTTAAAAGTAAGCAGGATAATTTTAAACTTGATGCGATAGGCCACTGGTAGCCAGTGCAGATCAGCTAGAATAGGGGTGATGTGGGCTGAACGCTTGGTGCGAGTGAGAATACGGCGGCTGAGTTTTGAATATACTGTAATCTAGCAATAGTGGTAGCTGGCAAGCCAATGAAGAGGGCATTACAGTAATCGAGACGAGATGAGACAAAAGCGTGAATGAGAGTTTCTGCATCTTTGGTACTTATGAAAGGACGGAGCTGGACAATTCGTCGTAAGTGAAAAAATGCCAATTTAGAGAGAGAGTTAATATGATACGGAAATGAAAGAGATGGGTCAAACATAACACCGAGACTTCTAATGATGCTAGATGGAGTAATTAAAGTGCCAGTAATATCACAAGTAAAGTCAGCGGGAACTTTGGTGGTAAGTGCTGGAGTACCAATGATGATGATCTCGGTTTTTTCCATATTTAGTTTCAGAAAATTAGAGTTAAGCCAAGTTTTAATATCCTGCACGCAAACAGAAATTTTGTCGATTTGGGTGGATAGGGAAGGCCTGCATGACGTGTAGATTTGGATGTCATCAGCATAAAAATGATAGCTAAAGCCATGACGCTGTAGTATCTGACCCAGTGGTAAAATGTAGATAATAAACAGCAAAGGCCCCAGAACGGAACCCTGGGGGACGCCTTGTTTCAGGGGGGCAGTAGGGGATCTGAAATCCCGAGCAGAAATGTAAAAGTGTCTGTCATATAGATATGAAGAGAACCAGGAAAGAGCAGTACCAGATATACCCACAGCCGAAAGTCGAGAGATGAGTAAATCATGAGAGATAGTGTCAAAGGCAGAACTGAGGTCTAGTAACAGAAGTAACGATAGAGAGCTGGTATCGCAAGAGAGTAATAAATCATTAACTACCTTTACAAGGGCAGTTTCTGTACTATGTTTTGGACGGAAGCCTGACTGAAATGGATCAAATAAATTATTTGCCACTAGGAAGGACCGAAGCTGGGCTGCTACAGTACTAATTTAGTACTAAATTAGATTATTTTGCTTGTTCTAAGCAGAAACTCTCTTAATTTTGACTTGTTTTTTCTGAAAACAAGACAGTAATTTTTACTTGTCTAGAAAATCCTTCTTGATTTAAGATTTTTTAGATATCTTCGCTGGAACAAGACAAAAAATCTAAGAAAGAAAAGCATTTACAGTGTACTGTACTGACTAGACAATATAAAAGCTGATAACTCCGTTTTTGTTGTTGATTCTGTTTGGTTTTCTGCCCGTTGATCATACAGTATATTCTTTATTTCTCTGGCAGCCATCAGAGAGTCCAGAGAGCCATCCGGCTGAAGAAGAGGACCAGCCGCCGCCAGCGGAGGGACTTCAGCCTCAGGTACCTGAGCCTCCAGAGGGCCCCTGGGAGCCTGCGGTGTATTATCAAGCGTGTGTTGCGTGTGTGGAGCCGCTGAGCTCAGTGCGAGCCCTCGACGTGTCTGAGTCCGAGTCTGACGACGACTCCAGCGACTCCAGCAGTGTGAACTCAGCTAACTTCTCCGGGCCCCTCACACACGCGGGCCCCGAGAGGGCCGGTCCCCACAGCGACAGCGAGTCTGGAGGAGAGAGCTTCTCTCTGTCCACCGATGATGATGATGATGATGATGATGAGCAGTCGCCCAACAGGAGCCCCTCCGAGCAGAGGGGTGTGGCTGAGGGTCACAGTGGGGAGGTAGAACTGACCGCCGGTTTAGAGGTGACCTTAAGACCTCGTGACCTCATGACCCCGCGACCCCGAACCTGAAACCCCAGAACATCCGCCCTCTCCTCACTAGCGCCGGCGTATAGTGTGTGTTTGTGACGATTCTCAGACCAACAACGAGCTTCTTATGAGAAGATTCAGTTCTCACAACGTGTGTGTGTGTGTGTGTTAATGATTAATAAATAAATAAGTAGATGATAAGGAAGATGTCCTGCTCTATTGATGCTGACTGCAGCGGCTTCATAAGCGTTTCTTTCGGTCTGTTCTCTCCCAGAACTCCTCGCTCCTCCTCGTCTCTTTCCCAGTGTCTGTTTCCGTCAGTGTTTGTTCATGTACAGTATTACCTGACCGATGCAGACTAGAGCAGTTAATAAGAACGAGTGAGTGTCTGTTTGATGTGATGTATGTATATGAACAGTGTTGGGGAGTAACTAGTTACATGTAACGGAATTACGTCATTTAATCACAAAATAAATGTAACCGTAATATGTTACAGTTACTGAGAAAAATGTGTAATTCAATTATGGTTACTTATGAAAATGTTAACGATTACAAAAGGGGTTACACCTGAATATTTTCACACACACACACAGATTTGATTGATTTCTTTCCCAAACTGCATTGACTGCTTTAAAATATGAGACCGCAGTGTTTCAGGAGTCTGTCATCACTGCACTTCCTCAGTATTTCTGTCTTGTTTTCTGGTATAAATATCTACAAATTCTTGAATCAGGATGCATTTACTTGACACGTAAAATGACTTAATGATATTATGCCTTGTTTTCTGAAATTATTATACCAAATTTTGTTAGTTTTTGCTTAAAATGAGTAAAAATATCTGCCAATGGGGTAAGAAAAATAATCTTAATTCAAAGGTTAAACCAGATTATTTTTCTTGCCCCATTGGCAGATATTTTTACTCATTTTAAGCAAAAATTTACAAAATTTGGATTTTTTTTTCTTCTTTTTTTGAAAACAAGACATAATATCTTAAGTAAATGCATCCTGAATCAAGAATTTGTAGATATTTATACTATAAAACAAGACTAAAATACTAAGGAAGAAAATCATTTTTTGCAGTGCAACAGTTGAAAACATTTGTTAGAAATTTAGAAAAGTAATCAAAACATAATCAAATGTAATCAGTTACATCACTTTAAAAAAGTAATTGAAATAGTTACACTACTTATTATATTTTAAATAGGCTAACCTGTAAACTGTAACCTGTTACATTTCTAAAGTAACCTTCCCAACACTGTATATGACACGCTTGTTGTGTGTGTGTGTGTGTGTGTGTGTGTGTGTGTGTGTGTGTGTTAGTATGTGTGTGTGTGTGTGTGTGTGTGATAGTGCGTGTGTGTTAGTGTGTGTGTGTGTGTGTGTGTGTGTGTGTGTGTGTGTGTGTGCGTGTGTGTGTGTTAGTGTGTGTGACGAGTCTCTCTTCTCTCTGTCGTTCCTCAGTCGGGTGAGGTGAGTTTCTCCAGGACTCTGTCAGGAGACACGGACACGGAGGACACACCTGTGATCCACACGGAGATGAAGACCATCACGTACGAGTCCCTGCAGGTGTGTGTCGCTCACACTCATCTCATCCACCACAAACACTCTGAAGAATCACATCTCAGACAAACTCCTTCAAGACAGCAGTGAGATTAAACAAGTCTCAGATGTTTCTCCTGAAGTCTTCTGTGATTTAAAGCAAAGTCAGAGATCTCAGTATGAACTCATCAGTTGCTCTGAGCTGCTCCTCGTTTATTTTGCAGCTCTAGACTCTTCCTGAATGATGACCAGTGACTCGATTGATTCCATTTTATTTTTTAACAGGAATTTACATTTATTCATTCATCTGATTAAGTTTGATACTTAAATTAAACATAACTCAGAACTAATGTAAGTCTGTGTAGCATCTGTGTAATGTACAGTATATTTAAGATAATTAAAAAAAAGAAATTAATACTTTTATTCATCACGGATGCATTAAATTGATCAAAAGTGTCAGTAAAGACATTTATAATGTTACAATAGATTTATATTTCGAATAAATGCTGTTCTTTTGAACTTTCTATTCATCTGTGAATCCTGAAAAATAAAATGTATCACAGTTTCCACAAAAATATTGTGCAGCACGACTGTTTTCAACATTGATAATAATCAGAAATGTTTGTTGAGCAGCAAATCAGCATATTAGAATGATTTCTGAAGATCATGTGACACTGAAGACTGAAAATACAGCTGCGCATCACAGAAATAAATTACAGTTTAACACACATTCACATAGAAAACAGCTTTTACACTGTAATAATATTTCACATTTTTACTGTATTTCTGATCAAATAGATTCAGAATCATTAAAAGATGTTGAATGTGGTGTGAAGCTGTGTTTTGAGTGTTGTCGGATGGTTGCAGGGCGAGACGGATGGAGACGTTGATCCTGGCATTCTGCTGAGCGCTCAGACCATCACATCAGAAACCACCAGCACCACCACCACCACACACATCACCAAGGTACTGACCACCAGAACCATCAGCGTCTGACGGACGAGTGTCGTAACCGCTCTGTGTGTGTGTGTGTGTGTGTGTGTGTGTGTGCGTGTGTGAGTGTGTGTGTGTGACCAAATGTCCCCACAAGGATAGTAAAACCAAAAATGTTTGACATTGTGGAGAGTGGCCTGCGGTCCCTACGATGTAAAAAAATGATTAAAAATAGTAAATGATGTTTATCTGAAAGTGTAAGAATGCAAACAGATTTTCTGTAAGGGGTAGGTTTAGGGGGTAGAAAATATTGTTTAGTGAGTATAAAAGTAATAGAAGTCTATGGAAAGTCTCCATAATTCACAGAAACAAATGTGTGTGTGTGTGTGTGTGTGTGTGTGTGTGTGTGTGTGTGTGTGTGTGTGTGTGTGTGTGTGTGTGTGTGTGTGTGTGTGTGTGTGTGTGTGTGTGTGTGTGTGTGTGTGTGTGTGTGTGTGTGTGTGTGTTTGACAGATGGTGAAGGGCGGCATCTCAGAAACACGGATTGAGAAGAGAATCGTGATCTCAGGAGATGCAGACATCGATCATGACGAGGTGAGACCTTCACTGAGTCTTTAAAACGCTTCCTTCAGGGTCATTCTATCAAATGCTGCTGTTTCCGGACTATTAAAGAAATTCAAGTATAATTATTCCTTCAGATCAGTTTATGGTGAATTTCATGCTGATGTTTCTACAAAAAAATCAAGGTAATAATGTTGACATTTAAAGATCATCCTCTAAACAAACATAAGAGGAAAAAACATAGGAGTAATATTGTAATATAAGACTTTTAACTTGTGTTTAAGAGTTTACATCCTGAAAGAAAGATAAAAAGAAAAATATATTACATGAGTTTTAAAAAATGGCTGTATTATCGTAACATACTAAAAGTTGATCAGCTGATGATTTGTTTACAGATGGTGACTGTGGATTTGTAGAATGATCCTGTATGAACTCTAATGACTGGATTCAGCAGTTTGCATCAATTTTTATCATAATTGTGACAGCAGTAATTGGGGGCGTGGCCTGTGATGTTGATGTGTGTTGAGGGGCGTGGCTTGTGATTGTGTGTTGGGGTTATGGCCTCTGATGGTGTGTGTGTGTGTGTGTTGAGAGGCATGGAGTGGGTGTGACGGTGTGTGTGTGTTGAGGGGTGTGGCCAATGATTTTGATGTGTGTATGTTGGGGGCGTGGCCGGAGTGTTAGGGTTAGGGTTAGTGAGTGTGTGAGTGTGTGTGTTTGGGGGTGTGGCCTGTGGTGATGATGTGTGTGTTGAGGGGCATGCCCTGGGATGTCAGTGTGAGTTGGGGGGGGGCATGTCATGGTAATGTATGTGTAAGTTGGGGATGTGGCCTGTGATGGCGTGTGGGTGTTGAGTGGTGTGGGTGTGATGGTGTGTGTGTGTGTGTGTGTGTGTGTTTGGGGGTGTGGCCTGTGGTGATAGTGTGTTGAGGGGCGTGGCCTGTGATTGTGATGTGTGTGTTGGGGGTGTGGCCTGTGGTGATGGTGTGTCGAGTGGCGTGGCCTGTGATGTGTGAGTGTTGGAGGTGTGGTCTGTGATGATGGTGTATGTTGAGGGGCGTGGCCTGTGATTGTGATGCGTTTGTTGGGTGCATGGCCTGTGATGATGATGTGTGTGTTGAGGGGCGTGGCCTGTGATGTTGGTGTGTGTTATGGGCGCGGCCTGTGATGGTGATGTGTGTGTTGGGGGTGTGGCCTGTGATTGTGATGCGTGTGTTGGGGGTGTGGCTGTGATTATAGGTGTGTTTGACTTCATGCAGAGCAACCGCTTGCAGTCGGGGGCGGAATTGAAAGCGGAGACGTGAAGTCGGACTCTTTCTGCTGCCGGTAGTGATGCTCTCGCGGTGTTTGGATACTCTATCACAGATGAAGTGAATAACATGCAATATTTGTCAAATGCACGGATGTTTCAGAAATGTTTTCATGAGCAACAGAAACACTTTTTATATCCTGCTTAATACAGGGCCATCTGTTCAAGAATAAAGTTCAACATAAACATGTACTATTTAAATACCAATAAGCCTTTATCAGTGTTTTTTTATTATTAAATGTGACTCATTATAACATTGTGACTATACAGTAAAAAAATCTTTTACTGTTCTAAAAACAGATTTGTGGGCAGTATTTTTTTTATTATTATGCAAAAATTATACAAAGGTTTGTACAAGCATATACAACTCACAACAAGTACAAAAACAAATAAACATTCATAAGAATATGTAAAGTCTCTTTCGACAGCACTTGACTTTCTCTTTACTTATTCCTTCCTTCGGTAGTTTGTATTTATTTGAACAATGCCTGAGACTTGGTGTTGCAAGCACTTCGTCTGTCTGATTGCCTCTTCAAGATGAATTGCTTTATGTATTCCCCAATTGTAAGTCGCTTTGGATAAAAGCGTCTGCAAAATGACTAAATCTAAATCTAAATCTAAAGTGAAACAATTCATGCCAGGGGTAAAATTACAACAATTTAAAGTAACAAAAAGCTTCATAGGTCTTTCTTGCTTTTTTGTTCTTAATTTTATCTAATGTAGTACCATTTGTTTAATCTCTTTTTATAAAATGTTCAAAGTTTGGCTTAGCTTCCATTTTTTCACACGATTGTGATATTTTCCTAGTAAAATAATATTTGTGAGCAGTATTGGATTTGAAGATGTTAGAAACACACGTCATTGTTGTCATGTGGTGAATTTGGCCAATCGTGAAACAGCTGTGTCGTCATCAGCGCTCCCGCAGTCGCTCTGGAGAAACTGCGCCAGGTGAGTCAGCCGGCTGCTCTCGAAACGCTCTCGCGGTACTTTGATGCCACACGTGACAGTGACGTGGAGACAAATTTTCTAACCGGCATGCACTGCTTCAAGTCAGCCGCCGATCGGTTTTCATGGCACCGCATGAAGTTGAACACACTAGTTTGTGTGTTGAAGGGCGTGGCCAGTGATGTGGGTGTGTGTGCTGTGGGCGTGGCTTGTGATGAAGTGTGGGTGTTAAGGGGCGTGGCCTGTGATGATGATGTGTGTGTTGAGGGGAATGGCCTGTGATGGTGATGTGTGTGCGTGTGTTGGGGGCGTGGCCTGTGATGGTGATGTGTGTGCGTGTGTTGGGGGCGTGGCCTGTGATGGTGAGGTGTGTGTTGGGGTGTGTGGCCTGTGATGGTGATGCGTGTGTTGAGGGGCATGGCCTGTAATGGTGATGTGTGTGTGTTGGAGCGTGGCCTGTGATGGTGATGTGTGTGTTGGGGGTGTGACCTGTGATGGTGATGTGTTGGGGGTGTGGCCTGTTATGGTGATGTGTGTGTTGGGGGTGTGGCCTGTGATGTGATGTGTGTGTTGGGGGATGTGGCCTGTGATGACAATGTGGTGTCACTGTGGGTCAGGCTCTGGCCCAGGCCATTAAAGAGGCTAAAGAACAGCATCCCGACATGTCAGTGACCAAAGTGGTGGTGCATAAAGAGACGGAGATCACGCCGGAGGAGTGATGCAGGTAAGACCACAGCCAATCACAGCTTGAGTAGGCTTGGCTGACTGCGAGCTGATTTGCTGCTGTGCTGCGCTTTGGAGCGCTGCTATTGGCTGCTGTTCTAACACCGGTGCCGCTTTGGCTGTTTACATCTGCGGACGTCTGACTGCTGCTTTCAGAGTGTGAACTAACTACTCACACCTCTAACAGAATGATATGATAATCGTCTGTGTGAGATCAGGAGCAGATGTGGTTGATCACACTGCATTCTGCTGGTAGAGAGCGGTACTGCAGATCATCTCCATGAGTCATGTAACCACATGATGACGCTCACTGAGATGAATAATGTTGATTTACTGTTTACTAATCTGGGCATCCACCCAGAGTTAAATAGCAACAATCCAGGACATCATAGCAACCATATAGCAACTACCTAGAACACCCTAGCAACCACATAGGAACAGCCCAGAACACCATAGTAACTAACCATAACACCAGAGCAACCACACAGCAACTGCCCAGATCATCCTAGCAACACCCATAACACCCTAGTAACCACCCAGAACAACAAAACAACCCTAGCAACCACGTAGTAACCACCCAGAGCACACTAGCAACCAACCAGAACACCACAACAACCCTAGAAACCATCCAGAATACACTAAAAACCAACCAGAACACCAAAACAACCATAGCAACCACGTGGTAACCACCCATAACACCCTAGCAACCAACAAGGACACCAAAACAACTCTAACGACCACATAGTAACCACCCAGAACACCCTAGCAGCCAACCAGAACATCACAACAACCCTAGCAACCATCCAGAACACCCTAACAACCAACCAAAACAACCCTAACAACCACATAGTAATCACCCAGAACACCCTAGCAACTAACCACAACACCATAGCAACCCTAGCAACCACAAAGAATACCAAAACAACCCTAATAACCACATAGTAACCACCCATAACACCTTAGCAACCAACCAGAACACCATAGCAATCCTAGCAACCACATAGAACAACAAAACAAACCAAGCAACCATATATTAACTACTCATAACCCCCCAGCAACCAACCAGAACACCACAACAACCCTAGCAACCAACTAGAACACCAAAACAACCATAGCAACCACATATTAACCACCCATAACACCATAACAACTGTTGCCACCACATAGTAACCACCCATAATACCGTACCAACCAACCAGAACACCAAAACCACCCTAGCAACCATCCAGAACACCCTACCAACTACCCAGAATACCATAACAATCCTAGCAACCACATAGTAACTACCCAAAACACCCTAGCAACAAGCCAGATTACCATAGCAACTGCCCAGAACACCAATGCAACCCTAGCAACTGCATAGCAACCATAGCAAAACACTCTAGCAACAACCCAGAACACCCTAACGACTACCCAGAACACCATAACAACCAAGTAACCATATAGTAACCATCCAGAACACCATAACCCTGTAGACCACATGGCAACTGCCCAGTTCACCCTAGCAACCACCCTGAACACCATAGCAACCACATAGCAATGCCCTGTTGCACGGGAAACACCACTGACATTTTCCTGAGGAAAATGTAGATCTTCAGTTTCAGTGAGATAATGTTGAAATGGAGGCATGTTACTGAGGCCGGTGTTTTTATGTTATTTGAAATGCATGACGTGTTTGACATCATCACTGACAGACTCGCGTCAAGCTTTGCTCCTCTGAAGGTTCTTTCTGTTCCTTCACTGCGTGATCCTGTTATTGACTGAATGTTCTGTTTGATTCATTTTCAGGATTAACATCATCTTCATGCTTTCTGGAGGAACTCATGTGTTCACGCTGTGCAAAATGAAGGATGCTTGAGAGAAATCAACATGGAAAAAGCAGCATAAACGAATGAATCGCAGCAAACGTCATCTGAACACGTCTGGAGTAACGCACACACACACATGCTTACAGGCGCAGCACTGGATCACTGTTACTGCATGACAAGGGAACAATTCTGCTTTTTGTGAGGAGACTACAGTATATAGACATTTTAGTAAATACTATATGAGCGCAGTGTATAGTCAAACCACAAGCTCGTCATAAATGGACTGAAGAATATGTGTGAGAAGAAATATAACAGTTACAGATACCTACATTTATTTATTCTACTGATTACTGCTCACTTTAAAAAAGGACAAACTTTGCACAATATTTAACCGCGCAAAGATGTGCCATTCACACTCCGTCGGCTCAACTCTGATCTGCTCACGTTGAATATTACACATGTTCATTATGAGAATGTGAAAATGCCACACATGTATGTTAGAGACGTGTTATGTTGTTTTTACTTGAATCATACACCTGTTTTTGTTTCTTTTTGAGAACTGTCACTTGTGAACGTTGAGCTTAGAGGAATGAAACTCTCATAGAGCTGTTGTAATGACGATCGCTGCCCTGAAATATCAATCCCAGAGATCTCCCTGCCCAGAGTGCCACATCTGAGCCTTAAACTGTACAGACGAACCCCATGAGTGTTTATGTCCTTGTTTGTTTTCCAACGCAGTGTCATGTGCAGCATCGCCGCCCTGCTGACTGTTTCCCACTCAAGCAACTCCAATAAAATCTCAATTCCATTTCTGATCATTTTGCAGTTTCCATTCATCCCTTTGCATTGAGACATGAATGAAGAGAAAAAGCATTCATTATAGTATTTCTTACGGACAATTTCAATAAACTAATTCAAAGAACAAATCAATTTTTGTGTAATACAAGATTATTATATAGTTGTGTATTTCACTGAAACATTTCAGTTTTGGCCAGTGCAGATGATTTGATATTTAAAGATTTACACAGAACAGGGCTTCTTTTGAAATAATTCAAATTAGTACCACATAAAATACTGATTGTGAATGTACTATGTTATTGCCATTGTTTTTGGGAAATGGTACCATGGTAATATCATGTTTTTGGACATGCGCCAATGGTAATACAAGTGTAATCTGTTAGGGGTGTCATAAATATGATGCAGGAATATGGCAATCGCCAAGTACCATGGTAAAAAACCAAAAAAACACTATTTCACTGTACCATAATACCACCAAAGGGATAGTCCACCCAGAAATTAAAAATCTGTAATGATTTACACACCATCATGTCATTCCAAACCTGTATGACTTTATTTCTTATGTAAAGATATTTTGAAAAATGTTTGACAAAACAAACTGTTTCGAGTCCCATTCACTTCCATAGTACGGACTAAAAATACTTCGGAAGTCGATGGGACCCAAATCTGTTTGGTTACATTACATTCTTCAGAATATCTTCTTTTGTGTTCTAATGAAGCAAGAAAGAATGTTTGTAATGAAACGAGTGCGAGTAAATTATGACAGAATGTATTTTTGGGTGTACTGTCCCTTTAAGGGTAAATAGCCAATACAATTTCTTATATTTATTTTAATCACCTGGCTGTTTTGCTTTGCAAACCAAAACTAAGAATCATTTGTTTTACATTAAAAACTAAGAGTTCTTTGTTCAGTAGGTCAATAGGTGAACAGTTCAGATCCTATAAAGGACTGCATTAATCTATTCTAAATCCTCGCATTCGGTTGTAAATGCGCGTGCGCTCGCTCCTCCCGCGCGTCACAGTGCGGCTCGCGCTCCGTCATTTGCGTAAAGCGTGCCTGCGCATCTCGCAGTGTACGCTGTTTGCGTAGCCGTGCCCGTGTCTACGTACGCGCTTCGGTCACTCGCCCTCCGCAGCAGTGTTGCCAAGTCCTCGGTTTTCCCGCGGAACCGGGCTGCTTCAACACTGTTGCCGCGGGTTGTTTTTCACGCCCGCGGGTTAAAGCAACCCTAATAACGTGATATTTAGCATAGATATGCATAGATGCCATATTCGACCGCTCCAGATACGTTGACGGGTCCGCCATTTTGGAACGGTCAACTTGACGTCATTCACCATGATAATAAATGAATATTTAAAGACACATGCCTATAACTTGCTGTTGTAGACGCACACAGTCAAAGCCACTAGAAGGCAAGCCTGCAACCATTAGCCAAAAAAGCGTAACGGCTAATGCTAACGGAAAGGAGACCATGCAGAGGCTGTTTTATTGAATGGATGTCAATAGAAGAGAGGCTGAATAAACAGCTCATCATTTAATGAATCGACAGCTGCTAATCTTCTACATTTTTAGAGTTTACCACACACACAAAAAAATGTTGTTTTATAAGAGAAGTCACTGACTTTTTGCGACAGGTGGGATTGAGTTTACGGCACTTCTCATTCATTCCTATGGTATCCGTAAATGGCGATTGAGTGTCGCACAACCCTGACTGAAATTCAATGACATCAATGCTGTAATGTGATTGGTTATTACTGCACACGTGATCCTCTCATCTCCATAAACATCTCTGCTCGAGGGTTCGCGGACCGTTCCAAAAATGAACGAATGTTTCATTTTAAAACATCTAAGGCAGAGTTAACCTTACAGCAGCCTCAACACTGATTACTGTCAGACTTCAAAATTGAATTAAGATTATAATCATTTAATTTTAAAGCACAGCCAACCACAAAATCAGACTTTAGCACCTCTTTTTACTTTGAGATCATTCTGAGGTTAAATACAGATTTAAAATAATAACAAAAAATAGTTTAATGGCTAAGATACTGTTTTTCAAATCAAATCTTTGCACAGCTATGATAAAAAATAAAGCATAAACCCAAATAGGAAATAAAACAGTTATGGAATAAGCATGTGTCCTAAACTCCTGAAACATCGGTGTCTTATATTTTAGAGCAGCCAATGCAATTTGTGAAAGAAATCAAACCCCTTTGTAATCGTTAACATTTTCATAAGTAACTGTAATTTAAGTACAATTGTTTTCTCAGTAACTGTAACTGATTACAGTTACATTTATGTAATAATTAAATTCCGTAATTCCGTTACATGTACTCCCCAACACTGAATATAGGCCTATCTATGATATTTAGCCCCTAAAAAATACTATAGTAATACTGTTGTGTTTTTGAACCACACTATAGTAAAGTACATGAATTAATTTATTGTGGTAATTCTATAGTTGCTGTGGTAATATAACAACTATAGTAATATAAACAAATTACTTTACCCAAGACTGTACTGTTTTCTACAACTATAGGGTATATTATACTACAATACACTACAGTTTACCGTAGTAAAAACTAAAGTATACTACAGTGTTTATTACAGTTTATCAGTTCACTATACAGTATGCTGTAGCATTCATTAACAAAGTGTTGTAAATACTGTAATATATACAGTAAAACACACTTTACTATAGTATGGCTCAAAAACACTAAATTAGTATTTTTTTTTTCATGTGGGCTGGAATGCTGAATTCTACCAGGAGAACCCCGCCAAAAGAATGTGTATTTGTACCCCCTGGAATGCGATTTTTGGGCTAGTTTTCAGCAGCAGTTGGGCGGGTTTTATTGTGAAAACCTGGCAACCCTGCGCAGCGCGTCCTTCCGCCTGTGCTCGTCCTCGGCCTCGCACACAACAACAAAGTATTAAATTCTGCACTGGCTTTCGTGACATTTAACACACACTTTCCCAGTGGATCACAATAAAGCACAATAAAGGTAAGAAATAGATTTTTGGAGCGGACCGAAGCGGCTGCTGAATTATTGCATAATGTTTTGCGCGGGATGGCTGCGCGCGCCCGGCGCGGGAGTGTTCCTCATGGCCCGCGCAGCTCGCGCCACTAAATCCGCCTCAGCGCGCCGCGGTCCCGTTTACCGAGCGTTCCGGTGCTGATCGGCGCTCCACGGTTCCACGGGCTCGTCTAGCGCGAAACGCTGCGGAGAGCTCGGCGTTTTCGGTCGTTTAGTGTCGATTAAAGCCATCGGCAATGATTTATGTGCTAATGCTAAGATTAGCTTCCAGAGAAGCGAAGCAGACTAGCGCAGAAACGGCTAAATAGGCGAATCAAACTTCAGTTTGTGGACAGAACGAGATATTTAGAGACCAAATCAGTCTTTTATTGAGCTAAAAACACAGCTCGTCTGTTTGGAGGTGTTTGGAGGTGTTTGAGGTGAAGTAGTCTCGGCGTTTGTGGCCCGTTTCAGTCCATTCAGAGCAAACCACAAACATCATGTGTCCATCAAGGTATCGTCTAAATATGTGTTTTAATGCATTTATTGTGTAATCAAATGTGACCCTGGTCATAAGGGTAATTTTTTTTTAAATTGATATTTGTACATCATCTGAATAAATATTTATAAATCAAAGCTGAATAAATAATCTTTTCATTGATGTATGGTTTGTTGGACAATATTTGGCTGAGATACAACTATTTGAAAATCTGGAATCTGAGGGAGCAAAAAAATCTAAATATTGAGAAAATCTCCTTTAAAGTTGTTCAAATGAAGTTCTTAGCAATGCATATTACTAATTAAAAATGAAGTTTTGGTATATCTTCGGTAGGAAACTTACAAAATATCGTCATGGAACATGATCTTTACTTAATATCCTAATGATTTTTGGCATTAAAAAAAAAATCGATGCTACTTATGACTGGTTTTGTGCTCCAGGGTCACAAATGTGATCTAATGATTATTTATTATAATAATGATGTGTGTGCAGACTTCATTCAGTTGTTTTGTCAGACATACATGAACATTATTCATGGAGAGACTTCATGATATTCAGTTTATGCATTTATCTGTCTGACTAATGTAAACAAAGCATTACTAAAGAATGTATAGCAAGTATGTATCATCAATAATAAGTGCCATGATTTTTGGCTATGCGAGTTCTATGGAACTAGGGGGTTGTATTTACACAACAGTTTCTAAAAACAGAAAAGTTTTTGTGTTTTGGCCGTTTACTTACACGACAGTGATGTTTTGGGGGACTGAAAACTTTTGAAAACGGGTGCAGGTTTTTGAAAACAATGCCTTTATTGTCCGAGTCTTTCCATCGCCAACTACTGGCTTGGCAGCTTAATACAGCGCTTTTAGTTATTTTAGCAGACAATGTCCACTAAATTGTTTTGACAAAGTTGTCGCCTGTACGCGAAACTTGTCAAAAAACGCTAAAACTCATTGTAGGGCTGCACAATTAATCACGATTACAATTACGTAATTGTTCAAAGCGGCAATTAATCGTTCAATGTCCACTTATATTATTCTGCTTGCTTAAGATGTTCTTTTTCTTTCTACAGATTATCTTAAGGGTTTTTCCCATTGTTTTAATATTAGTTTTAGTATAACATTGAGATACATATTTTTTACTTTTTTTTTTTTTTAATTTAAAGGAGAAACCAATCCAATGTATAGTTGACATTTGAGGCTTAATACTGTAGAAAAGCAATAAAGGTTTTTCAGTTAGTTTATTTTCATGTAAAAACATGGCACACGGTTGCTTCAAACAATGGTATAAACATCGTTCAATGTAAATTCTGATAATCGCAATTACAATTTCAAGGGAATAATCGACAATTACGATTTTTGTCATGATCGTGCAGCCCTACATCGCTGTTGTGTAAACGTACCCTAAGGCTGATGATACACGGGGTAACGTTTTGTAAGTAAGAGTAACCAGTAAGAGACTATTTACTTCTCATCCTTCTTATTACACAATTGTCTCGTTAAAATGTCTACAAATTGATGAAACTGATCGATCTCAATGAACTCGTATGATTCATGGGTTCACAGAGACCCCCCCTCAGCGGTGAACCATTGAAATTCTGAAACTTTTCTAAATAGTTATGCCGTAATGAAGCCTCGTTTACTAAAATCACGTGACTTTGGCAGTTTGATACACTGATTGATTCACTAAAGTTTCCAAGCTTTAGGAAGCAGTGCTATCGCTACAGTGTGTCATCAGCCTAAAGTAGTGGTTATGATTGTTTAATTAATATACCATGGTGTATCCCAAAAGTTTTGTGGCATTATCATCCGATTCCATCGCTATTTTTATTCATTGACCAATATTTCATGCTCTTCCCGTAGGATCCCGCTCCAGCATGTCCGAAACTGTGAAGTATGTGGACGATGAGCACAAGACCATCTTTCTGAAGCTACTAAACGAGCAGCGTTTGGAGGGTGAGCATTGCGACATCGCTGTGGTAGTAGAGGATGTGAAATTCAGGGCGCATCGCTGTGTGTTGGCGGCGTGCAGCAACTACTTCAAGAAACTCTTTAAGAAACACGAAGTGGACAGTTCGTCCGTCATCGAGATCGACTTCATCCGCTCGGACATCTTCGAGGAGGTGCTGAATTACATGTACACCGCCAGGATCTCGGTGAAGAAGAAGGATGTGAATCTAATGATGTCCTCGGGACAGATCCTCGGCATACGCTTTTTAGACAAACTCTGCTCGCAAAAACGCGACATGTCGCCCGACGAGAAAAACGACCCCAGGAACGCAAAGTTCCCGTATGACATGGTGAAAATGGGGCTTCCGGCGGAAGATCCGCCGCTGAGTCAAGACAGCGACGTCCAAGTGCTCGGCGACCAAGATGACGCGCCTTCGGACGACATCGTAGAGGAGCCTCAAGGCAATCACGATTTGGATAAATCGCCGAATAATGCGTTACGAGTGCAGGAGGCCATTCTGAAGGAGCTGGCTCAGGAGGAGGTGCACAAAGTGAGCTGCTACGATCAAGAGGTGGAAGCAATGGATGGAGAACCCAAAGAGCTGGCGGCTCACACTCAAACGCTTTCGTTCGCTGAAAGCATGGGCGATGTTAAAGACGAGCAGCCGCCGGGATGGACGACAGCCGCCGCCGACATGAAGTTCGAGTATCTGCTCTACGGCCATCGCGATCAGCTAGCATGCCAAGTTTGCGGAAAGAACTTCATCGATGAAAACCGCTTGAGGAAACACGAGAAGCTGCACTCGGCCGACCGGCCGTTCGTCTGCGAGATCTGCACCAAAGCCTTCACCACTCAGGCGCATTTAAAGGAGCACCTGAAGATCCACACGGGCTTCAAGCCGTATCGTTGCGAAGCCTGCGGGAAATCGTTCATCCGCGCGCCGGATTTGAAGAAACACGAGCGTGTGCACAGCAACGAGCGGCCGTTTAGCTGCCAGATGTGCGATAAGGCCTTCAAACACAAGTCGCACCTGAAGGACCACGAGCGACGCCACCGAGGAGAGAAGCCCTTCGTGTGCGGCTCCTGCACCAAGGCCTTCGCCAAAGCCTCCGACCTGAAGAGACACGAGAACAACATGCACAGCGAGCGCAAACAGCTGCAGAGCGAGACCGAGCAGCTCCAGGCCGCAGCCATGGCCGCCGAGGCCGAGCAGCAGCTGGAATCCATCGCCTGCTCGTAATTACTGCTTCGAATCTCAGATCTTCGTAGTGCTGGGACAACAAATCCATGCATCACGATTTGTGGATTGATTCTGAGCTTACTTTTGAACAGCAGGTGGCGCTGCATGCTTCAGAAACAGACGTACTCTGCTTTCTTCCAGTTCCTTCCAGGTTAAAAAAAATGTACACTTCCATAATGTAATTAAAGTGCTTTATTTTCACACACTAATTTTGTAGTTAATATACTAAAAATTATTCTTTAGTACTTCTTAAGATCATCTAAGTGTACTCACCAGTGCTATTTTGGGACGCCGTGAATATGAACTAAAATGTGCTTTTAACATACTATCTCTATATTAAAATAAAAATGTATTTAGTCACCACTTGTAGCACACTTGAGCGTATGAAAGATGGGTTCAAGTGTGCTACAAGTGGTGACTAAATACATTTTTATTTTAATATAGAGATAGTATGTTAAAAGCACATTTTAGTTCATATTCACGGTGTCCCAGAATAGCACAGTTGATCTCAAGTTTATCTTAAGAAGTACTAAAGAATCATTTTTAGTATATTAACTACAAAATTGGTGCATGAAAATAGAGCAATTTTAAGTACATTATGGAAGTGTACTTTCTTTTTAACCTGGGCTTCCACACACACACACACACACACACCACTTGAACATAAAATAATCATCCATACAGTTTGAAAAAGTTGAAGCAAATTACAAGGGTGTTCATAGTGGGCTGTGTTTACATTAATCTCACGTCATAAAAGCCGAGGTGCAAGTAGATTTAACGACTTGCATGACTCAACCGAATGCACAAGCGCTCTTCTTCGTGAGCATATGAGTGTCCAGATTAAAAACTAGATCAGAGCGCCGTCTACTGTTAAAAACTAAGCTCAGAGTCGTGATGCATTCAGAAAATCTCAGAATCGATCCACGAATCGCGATGTATTCTCCCAGCCCTAGGTCTTAGTGATTTTTTCTCTTCTAATTTTAGAACATGATTTACACTGTTTTTCGTTGTTTCTTTTATATGTAAAAAGTGCAGACGTTTTCTTTTATTGTACAGTTCATACCAAATGTATTTGAGTATTTATGGCAGCTGACGGATGATGAGTTGTTCTTCGTCTGTTGCCGTTGTGCTGCGTAAACTGGACACATGAACATTTGTGATGTTGACGGATGGATGGAACAAGCTTCGGATCAATCATTCCATTCGTTTCTTGCGAAAGGGTGTGACGGTTTGCACATCCAGATATTTTTGCTGTAATAAAAGACTGGTGAATCATCGCTTGTTTGGTTCTTGTGCTTTCCTCAGCAGCTGGTGAAGGCTGATCAGCGGCCGGCGCACTGCTAAGACTAGTCTCACGAGTTAGTCACGTCATTTAACTAGAAGACTGAAGTCAGTTTCATAAAAATGTGGATTCATCTAATTTGGATCTCCTTTGGTTAACTGCTAGTTGGTCAAACCATATGTTCTTATGACAATCTTAAACGGTCTGAAAAAGTTTTAATTCCTCAAGTTGAGGCCTAAAGTGTTCTTAAATCACAAGTCGTGGCATTAAATATTGCATGTACTGTTAAAACAAATATTTTCTTGTTTTCTCAACCATAAACTTGTTTCATTCTAATCGGTTTCTCATAAAACAAGACCTTTTATTTTATATCATGTTGTTTCTGCAGTAGATGAGTCTTTATTTAAGAGTCTTTAGACATTTGCATTGAAAAACAAGACAAAAACAGGAAGAACATCAGATTTTTTTCCGTGTGATCAGAAGGTACAGTAGAGTTCACTTCTGTATTTTAGTGTCTGTGAGCAGAGCTATTCAGGACTTGCGCTATTTCTTTGTAAAGATGGTTTAAAGGTGATTTAGGAACTAATGGAGACTGGTTAGAGGTTTTCCTTTAATTGTCTTGGTCTTAAAAAGATCTTATATTTATCTTCATAAAACCTGCAGAAACCCTGTTAAAGTAGTGGTTATTCATGCAACTGGCATCATCACATTGTAGCTATTTTAGCATATTTACAGAAAACTGGTTTATTGGTTTGCACTTCACTGGAGATCAACAGCTTTCAGAAAGTTTTGATTTTTAAAGCCAGTTCCCTCTAGTGAAGGGAATATCTAAACATACTCCTAGGATCCAGTATAAATGACTCTATGTTATTATTCTCCATCCAATAATCACAAACAACTCCAAATGTCATGGAAATTCGTTGATCAGGTGTTTATCTGCACGAGCGCTTCATGTTGAGGTGGTGTATTCCAGCAGGTGGCGCTGTGGCTGATTTTGCGCAGTTGATTGCAAGAGCAACTTAAAACCTTTCAGGTGTGACAGGTGACATGCATTCTGATGCCGCTGTGAGAACCTCAGGTACGAAGAGATTTCACATCGGAGTCGCAAATAATCGAGTCATTTTAATGCTTTGAGTTTACACTAAACTCATTAATCGAATCAGTAGTTTTTTTCATTTGCAAATGCTTGATTAGACACTAATTTACTGTCCTTGCAGTGACTTGTGCAGGAAATACGAACTTACAGGATGAAACTTGAAAAGGAGAAACACGATAGAAGGTCAGAAAGATGTTTAATCGTGAGTCGAACAGAGATGTTGCATGTTGACTTGACTGAGATCTTTGTGTCAGAGAGAAGAAGAAGTCTAGAGACAGAGAGGAGGACTCGGAGCTGAACGGCAAACACAAACCCTCCTCAAAGGTACAATAATCGACAGAAGATGATTAATGAAGGAAAGATGTGAGCGAGTCTAATGATTGTGTAATTAACAGATGAAGCAGTCAGACAGTCGATCTGGAGTCTGCAGGTGCGTCTCTGTTAGTTCATAACCTTCCCGATAAATTATCAAAACTTTATTCCTGAATGTTCAGCATGCCCAGTTTTTAAAGTGTGTTAAAAACATTTTTGGCTATGCAAACATCAAAGGAACATGCAATTTTATTTATTTTTTTAATAATAAATATAATATATTTTTTTAAAGCATTATGGCAGCTTTACTTTTAAATGTTCTTTTTTTTTTTTTAATGTTTTAAAAACTTTTTTTCATGGTTATGCAAATGTTAAGGGAACATTCTACTTTTATCATTTTGCAAGCATTTTGAAAACATTTGGAAACGTTCAAAATGTACAGTATGTTAAATGTTTTTTAAAAACTTTTTTTTTTTTTCCCTGGCTGAGATTAATTTTATAAATTTGTGAACAGTATGGGAGCGTTACTTGTAAATGTTCAACATGACCAGTTTGTTAAATGTTTGAAAACATTTTCCCTAAATTATGAGATTATTAAGGGAACATCCAATTTTATAATTTTTGTGAACATTATGGGAGCGTTACATTTAAATGTTTTCTGAACTTTCTGAAGCTTGTAACATTTAAAAAACATTACATGAATGTAGAATGTTTCACACAAAAAAAGAAAACAAAATCCATGAACTATGTATAAATATTTTTATGATGCTATACAGTTTTGAGAACATTATTAAAGGCCAGATTACATGACTGTAAGAGTGTTAGTTCATAGCTTTGAGAGGACGCTCTCCGTTAGCTGTGAAGTTCTGTCAAACAGTAGTCTGATGTTCATGAGTTCTAGCAGCGCAGGGAAATGTGAAGCAGGAGATGCTGACACGCTTGAGGTAAGTGCTCATGTTTCAATTAAAATATCTGAAAAATACCTCGGGTTCAATCTAAAAATGTTTAATTTTGCTTCTTAATTTTGCAGGATGTCAAAGTAGATCCTGACGAAAGGCAAGATATCTCGGTTTGACTGCAAAGCAATGAAAAATATTAGTTGCATGATGAATTTAACTTTCTAAAGTGAGAATATGGAAATAAGTTTAAACAAAAAAATAGTGTACTGTTTCTTTAAATCAGAAATGATGGACGGCAGGAATCAGGTTCTCCAGAAATCAACAACAACAGCAAAGAGAAGGTGTTTTGATTTGACTTTCTTCATTTGAGGTGTTTGCTCGTGATGACCGTGTCTGCAGGGTTTAATGAGGTTTATTTAATTGCTTGTGATTGATTCTCAGACTCGATCAAAAAGCAGCAAGGAGCGTCACAATCATAAAGAGAAGAGCGAGCGGACTGCAGACGCGCGTGACTCCAAGCAGGTGTGTGGTCAGCACAGGTACACTGGATCTGACGAGTGACCGCAGGGTGGGGCAGTAACTGCTGACACTAGTACTGTAACTAAGATTAGTTACTATCCATAAACAGCTAGTTACTTAGTTACTGATTTGAATTCCTAGATTTATTTTCACAACTTGCACTTAATTTAAAAAATAAAGGTGCTTAAAAGGTTCTTCACAGCGATGCCACAGAACATCTCTTTCTTACCTTTTTATAATCTTCTTTCACCACAAAGAAGCGTTTGTGAAGCAGAAAGGTTCTTCAGATGTTGAAGGTTCTTTATGGATCCATTTAGACAGAAAAGGTTGTTCTGTGGCATCGTGAAGCACCTTTATTTTTAAGAGTATATCTTCAAGCTACATGTGACAATTAATGAGATTAATACAACACTTGAGTGTTATTATTAATCACCGCTGAGTGTCTGTAATCACTTCTGACTGCGATCCAGTGTGGGTTTTGGTCAGATGAGGCAGAAATATATTGTTAGTAAGTTACTTTTTAGAATGATTTTATGGGGAAGATGTGCAACTTCTGTGGGGCGTGAAAGACAAGTAATGTAACTAATTACTGTTGCCAGAAAGTAATTAAGTAAAGTAATAATGTTACTTTTAAGGAGGGTCACCGGTGTGAATCTGAGGCACCTGTCAAGATGAAGAAGAAGAGAGCCAAAGATGAGAAGAGCTCGGAGAAACATCCGTCTGGGAAGAAGAGGAAAAAGACCAGTTCTGAACATGAGAAGAACAAAAAGATCAAGAAAGACGGAGACCAGGAGAAGAAGAAGAAGGACGAGGAGGCTGATAAGTGGAAGTGGTACGTGTGCGCTGTTTTCCTTCAGGTAGTCTTTAATGATCCATTTGATCGTTTTACCGGAGTTTAATTGAAGTTCAGTTCATACAGTCAGTGTGTGACAACTTCATTTTAAAAATAAACTTAGGATAAATCAAATCTGAATAAAGAGGCTTCATTAGTCAGAACTAATGAAATCACAGACTAATGGAAACAGAATAAAAATTAAAAAGGTATGAACTGCATGGGAAAAGGTTATTGTGAATTGGGAGATAAAAAGTAATTTAAAAATAAATAAATCTGTGACCTTCCATTAAACTTGTGCTGGGCTAATGTAATTCTTTTGTTATAATTTCTTTAAATGTAAAGTTCGGTTCAGTGTGAATTTGTGTTCTAAAAGGAGTCCGTTTGTAAATTCCGAATTTTGCACTAGATATGGATAATACATGTGGCTTTTTATATTTAAAAAAAAAAAAGTAAAGTAATAATTGGAGCTGTAGTCGGCTGTGATTGGTCGGACAGACACACACGTGACACCTCCCGGAAGCGCGTCGGTGTTGTGAGTGCGCATGCGCAGTCGAGCACGTCGGCTGTCCGCAGCGTCTGCAGGGAATGAAAACGTGTTTGCGTTTCATTTCGCGACTCATTTATATTTCAGCGGAACGTAATAAAGTTTCTTCTGTCAGATATTATTATGCGGGAGCCGCTGCCGCCAAAACTCTGTCAGTCTGCAGGTCAGCTCGCGAGTTTACATCACTGTACATCATTTTAAACGAGTTCAGACCGATCCGCTGCTGTCAGATAATATTAGTACTGAAAATGAACATTAACGAATATGAATATGATAAAACCATAAGATACTCTCTATATAACATGACTATAAAATAGGATTTTTTTTATTTATTTATTTTTATTGACATGCTGAACTTCACTTTAAACAGAATTATTGTAGATTTGTGTTGCAGCTTTAATGAGATCATATTATTTGGAAGAGACCGTTTATTAGATATTAACCTGAAATCTTGATAATGATTAAGTTGTAATTTATCAACAAAAAAACTTATAAACATAAATTAATAATTATTTAATTGTTTATTTTAATGATTGTTATTAATGTATGACTTGTATATATTTACAGATTTATTGTTTGAAAAGGTTGAATCTGCAGATATGACTA